>NW_027040427.1:189937-219937 GCF_034236695.1 Oncorhynchus nerka
ATGGTAGCCTCGCTCACATCCTCTTCCAGTGGTGAGCAGTTTGCCACTAAAAGCCTCTGATGGAAAACCAATCACTTTCAATGGAGAGGAATGAGAAGAAAAACACATTTACATGTGTTGATTTTCCATTTCAGCACTAATGATAAATTCTTTATCTCATAATGACGAGGCAGGTACGGTAATAGAATGTGTGGTAATGACCCAAGCTGTGCATCCCAATGAGAGATCTGCTCTGTTCTCAGGGACAATGGGAGGTTTGAGTCTGACTAGACTACACTCAGATATACTACACTGACTAGACTACACTCAGATATACTACACTGCCCTAGACTACACTGACTAGACTACACTCAGATATACTACACTGACTAGACTACACTCAGATATACTAGACTACACTGACTACACTACACTCAGATATACTACACTGACTAGACTACACTCAGATATACTACACAGACTAGACTACACTCAGATATACTACACTGACTAGACTACACTCAGATATACTACACAGACTAGACTACACTCAGATATACTACTCTGACTAGACTACACTCAGATATACTACTCTGACTAGACTACACTCAGATATACTACACTGATTAGACTACACTCAGATATACTACACTGACTAGACTACACTCAGATATACTACACTGACTAGACTACACTCAGATATACTACACTGACTAGACTACACTGATTAGACTACACTCAGATATACTACTCTGACTAGACTACACTCAGATATACTACACTGCCCTAGACTACACTGACTAGACTACACTCAGATATACTACTCTGACTAGACTACACTCAGATATACTACACTGACTAGACTACACTCAGATATACTACACTGACTAGACTACACTCAGATATTCTACACTGACTAGACTACACTCAGATATACTACACTGACTATACTACACTGACTAGACTACACTCAGATATACTACTCTGACTAGACTACACTCAGATATACTACACTGACTAGACTACACTGACTAGACTACACTCAGATATACTACACTGACTAGACTACACTCAGATATACTACACAGACTAGACTACACTCAGATATACTACACTGACTAGACTACACTCAGATATACTACACAGACTAGACTACACTCAGATATACTACTCTGACTAGACTACACTCAGATATACTACTCTGACTAGACTACACTCAGATATACTACACTGACCTAGACTACACTCAGATATACTACACTGACTAGACTACACTCAGATATACTACACTGACTAGACTACACTCAGATATACTACACTGACTAGACTACACTGACTAGACTACACTGATTAGACTACACTCAGATATACTACTCTGACTAGACTACACTCAGATATACTACACTGCCCTAGACTACACTGACTAGACTACACTCAGATATACTACACTGACTATACTACACTGACTAGACTACACTCAGATATACTACTCTGACTAGACTACACTCAGATATACTACACTGACTAGACTACACTCAGATATACTACACTGACTAGACTACACTCAGATATTCTACACTGACTAGACTACACTCAGATATACTACACTGACTATACTACACTGACTAGACTACACTCAGATATACTACTCTGACTAGACTACACTCAGATATACTACACTGACTAGACTACACTGACTAGACTACACTCAGATATACTACACTGACTAGACTACACTCAGATATACTACACTGACTAGACTACACTCAGATATTCTACACTGATTAGACTACACCAGATATACTACACTGACTAGACTACACTCAGATATACTACTCTGACTAGACTACACTCAGATATACTACTCCTGCCCTAGACTACACTCAGATATACTACTCTGACTAGACTACACTGACTAGACTACACTCAGATATACTACACTGACTAGACTACACTCAGATATCCTACACTGACTAGACTACACTCAGATATACTACACTGACTAGACTACACTCAGATATACTACACTGACTAGACTACACTGACTAGACTACACTCAGATATACTACACTGACTAGACTACACTCAGATATCCTACACTGACTAGACTACACTGACTAGACTACACTCAGATATACTACACTGACTAGACTACACTGACTAGACTACACTCAGATATACTACACTGACTAGACTAAACTCAGATATACTACACTGACTAGACTACACTGACTAGACTACACTGACTACACTACACTCAGATATACTACACTGACTAGACTACACTCAGATATACTACTCTAACTAGACTACACTCAGATATACTACTCTGACCTAGACTACACTGACTAGACTACACTCAGATATACTACACTGACTAGACTACACTCAGATATACTACACTGACCTAGACTACACTCAGATATTCTACACTGACTAGACTAGAGTCAGATATACTACACAGACTAGACTACACTCAGATATACTACACTGACTAGACTACACTCAGATATACTACACTGACTAGACTAGACTCAGATATACTACACTGACCTAGACTAGACTCAGATATTCTACACTGACTAGACTAGAGTCATATATACTACACTGACCTAGACTACACTCAGATATACTACACTGACTAGACTACACTCAGATATACTACACTGACTAGACTAGACTCAGATATACTACACTGACTAGACTAGACTCAGATATACTACACTGACTAGACTACACTGACTAGACTACACTGACTACACTACACTCAGATATACTACACTGACTAGACTACACTCAGATATACTACTCTGACTAGACTACACTCAGATATACTACTCTGACCTATACTACACTGACTAGACTACACTCAGATATACTACACTGACCTAGACTACACTCAGATATTGTACACTGACTAGACTACACTCAGATATACTACACTGACTAGACTACACTGACTAGACTACACTCAGATATACTACACTGACTAGACTACACTCAGATATCCTACACTGACTAGACTAGAGTCATATATACTACACTGACCTAGACTACACTCAGATATACTACACTGACTAGACTACACTCAGATATACTACACTGACTAGACTAGACTCAGATATACTACACTGACTAGACTAGACTCAGATATACTACACTGACTAGACTACACTGACTAGACTACACTGACTACACTACACTCAGATATACTACACTGACTAGACTACACTCAGATATACTACTCTGACTAGACTACACTCAGATATACTACTCTGACCTATACTACACTGACTAGACTACACTCAGATATACTACACTGACCTAGACTACACTCAGATATTGTACACTGACTAGACTACACTCAGATATACTACACTGACTAGACTACACTGACTAGACTACACTCAGATATACTACTCTGCCCTAGACTACACTCAGATATACTACTCTGACTAGACTACACTGACTAGACTACACTCAGATATACTACACTGACTAGACTACACTCAGATATCCTACACTGACTAGACTACACTCAGATATACTACACTGACTAGACTACACTCAGATATACTACACTGACTAGACTACACTGACTAGACTACACTCAGATATACTACACTGACTAGACTACACTCAGATATCCTACACTGACTAGACTACACTGACTAGACTACACTCAGATATACTACACTGACTAGACTACACTGACTAGACTACACTCAGATATACTACACTGACTAGACTACACTCAGATATACTACACTGACTAGACTACACTGACTAGACTACACTCAGATATACTACACTGACTAGACTAAACTCAGATATACTACACTGACTAGACTACACTGACTAGACTACACTGACTACACTACACTCAGATATACTACACTGACTAGACTACACTCAGATATACTACTCTAACTAGACTACACTCAGATATACTACTCTGACCTAGACTACACTGACTAGACTACACTCAGATATACTACACTGACTAGACTACACTCAGATATACTACACTGACCTAGACTAGACTCAGATATTCTACACTGACTAGACTAGAGTCAGATATACTACACAGACTAGACTACACTCAGATATACTACTCTGACTAGACTACACTCAGATATACTACTCTGACTAGACTACACTCAGATATACTACACTGATTAGACTACACTCAGATATACTACACTGACTAGACTACACTCAGATATACTACACTGACTAGACTACACTCAGATATACTACACTGACTAGACTACACTGATTAGACTACACTCAGATATACTACTCTGACTAGACTACACTCAGATATACTACACTGCCCTAGACTACACTGACTAGACTACACTCAGATATACTACACAGACTAGACTACACTCAGATATACTACACTGCCTAGACTACACTCAGATATACTACACTGCCCTAGACTACACTCAGATATACTACACTGACTAGACTACACTCAGATATACTACACTGACTAGACTACACTCAGATATACTACACTGACTAGACTACACTCAGATATTCTACACTGACTAGACTACACTCAGATATACTACACTGACTATACTACACTGACTAGACTACACTCAGATATACTACTCTGACTAGACTACACTCAGATATACTACACTGACTAGACTACACTGACTAGACTACACTCAGATATACTACACTGACTAGACTACACTCAGATATTCTACACTGATTAGACTACACTCAGATATACTACACTGACTAGACTACACTCAGATATACTACTCTGACTAGACTACACTCAGATATACTACTCTGCCCTAGACTACACTCAGATATACTACTCTGACTAGACTACACTGACTAGACTACACTCAGATATACTACACTGACTAGACTACACTCAGATATCCTACACTGACTAGACTACACTCAGATATACTACACTGACTAGACTACACTCAGATATACTACACTGACTAGACTACACTGACTAGACTACACTCAGATATACTACACTGACTAGACTACACTCAGATATCCTACACTGACTAGACTACACTGACTAGACTACACTCAGATATACTACACTGACTAGACTACACTGACTAGACTACACTCAGATATACTACACTGACTAGACTACACTCAGATATACTACACTGACTAGACTACACTGACTAGACTACACTCAGATATACTACACTGACTAGACTAAACTCAGATATACTACACTGACTAGACTACACTGACTAGACTACACTGACTACACTACACTCAGATATACTACACTGACTAGACTACACTCAGATATACTACTCTAACTAGACTACACTCAGATATACTACTCTGACCTAGACTACACTGACTAGACTACACTCAGATATACTACACTGACTAGACTACACTGACTAGACTACACTCAGATATACTACACTGACTAGACTACACTCAGATATACTACACTGACTAGACTACACTGACTACACTACACTCAGATATACTACACTGACTAGACTACACTCAGATATACTACACAGACTAGACTACACTCAGATATACTACACTGACTAGACTACACTCAGATATACTACACAGACTAGACTACACTCAGATATACTACTCTGACTAGACTACACTCAGATATACTACTCTGACTAGACTACACTCAGATATACTACACTGACCTAGACTACACTCAGATATACCACACTGACTAGACTACACTCAGATATACTACACTGACTAGACTACACTCAGATATACTACACTGACTAGACTACACTGACTAGACTACACTGATTAGACTACACTCAGATATACTACTCTGACTAGACTACACTCAGATATACTACACTGCCCTAGACTACACTGACTAGACTACACTCAGATATACTACACAGACTAGACTACACTCAGATATACTACACTGACTATACTACACTGACTAGACTACACTCAGATATACTACTCTGACTAGACTACACTCAGATATACTACACTGACTAGACTACACTCAGATATACTACACTGACTAGACTACACTCAGATATTCTACACTGACTAGACTACACTCAGATATACTACACTGACTATACTACACTGACTAGACTACACTCAGATATACTACTCTGACTAGACTACACTCAGATATACTACACTGACTAGACTACACTGACTAGACTACACTCAGATATACTACACTGACTAGACTACACTCAGATATACTACACTGACTAGACTACACTCAGATATTCTACACTGATTAGACTACACTCAGATATACTACACTGACTAGACTACACTCAGATATACTACTCTGACTAGACTACACTCAGATATACTACTCTGCCCTAGACTATACTCAGATATACTACTCTGACTAGACTACACTGACTAGACTACACTCAGATATACTACACTGACTAGACTACACTCAGATATACTACACTGACTAGACTACACTCAGATATACTACACTGACTAGACTACACTGACTAGACTACACTCAGATATACTACACTGACTAGACTACACTCAGATATCCTACACTGACTAGACTACACTGACTAGACTACACTCAGATATACTACACTGACTAGACTACACTCAGATATACTACACTGACTAGACTACACTCAGATATACTACACTGACTAGACTACACTGACTAGACTACACTCAGATATACTACACTGACTAGACTACACTCAGATATCCTACACTGACTAGACTACACTGACTAGACTACACTCAGATATACTACACTGACTAGACTACACTGACTAGACTACACTCAGATATACTACACTGACTAGACTACACTCAGATATACTACACTGACTAGACTACACTGACTAGACTACACTCAGATATACTACACTGACTAGACTAAACTCAGATATACTACACTGACTAGACTACACTGACTAGACTACACTGACTACACTACACTCAGATATACTACACTGACTAGACTACACTCAGATATACTACTCTAACTAGACTACACTCAGATATACTACTCTGACCTAGACTACACTGACTAGACTACACTCAGATATACTACACTGACTAGACTACACTCAGATATACTACACTGACCTAGACTACACTCAGATATTCTACACTGACTAGACTAGAGTCAGATATACTACACAGACTAGACTACACTCAGATATACTACACTGACTAGACTACACTCAGATATACTACACTGACTAGACTAGACTCAGATATACTACACTGACTAGACTACACTCAGATATACTACACTGACTAGACTACACTCAGATATACTACACTGACTAGACTACACTGACTAGACTACACTCAGATATACTACACTGACTAGACTACACTCAGATATACTACACTGACTAGACTACACTGACTAGACTACACTCAGATATACTACACTGACTAGACTAAACTCAGATATACTACACTGACTAGACTACACTGACTAGACTACACTGACTACACTACACTCAGATATACTACACTGACTAGACTACACTCAGATATACTACTCTAACTAGACTACACTCAGATATACTACTCTGACTAGACTACACTGACTAGACTACACTCAGATATACTACACTGACTAGACTACACTCAGATATACTACACTGACTAGACTACACTCAGATATACTACACTGACTAGACTACACTGACTAGACTACACTCAGATATACTACACTGACTAGACTACACTCAGATATCCTACACTGACTAGACTACACTGACTAGACTACACTCAGATATACTACACTGACTAGACTACACTCAGATATACTACACTGACTAGACTACACTCAGATATACTACACTGACTAGACTACACTGACTAGACTACACTCAGATATACTACACTGACTAGACTACACTCAGATATCCTACACTGACTAGACTACACTGACTAGACTACACTCAGATATACTACACTGACTAGACTACACTGACTAGACTACACTCAGATATACTACACTGACTAGACTACACTCAGATATACTACACTGACTAGACTACACTGACTAGACTACACTCAGATATACTACACTGACTAGACTAAACTCAGATATACTACACTGACTAGACTACACTGACTAGACTACACTGACTACACTACACTCAGATATACTACACTGACTAGACTACACTCAGATATACTACTCTAACTAGACTACACTCAGATATACTACTCTGACCTAGACTACACTGACTAGACTACACTCAGATATACTACACTGACTAGACTACACTCAGATATACTACACTGACCTAGACTACACTCAGATATTCTACACTGACTAGACTAGAGTCAGATATACTACACAGACTAGACTACACTCAGATATACTACACTGACTAGACTACACTCAGATATACTACACTGACTAGACTAGACTCAGATATACTACACTGACCTAGACTAGACTCAGATATTCTACACTGACTAGACTAGAGTCATATATACTACACTGACCTAGACTACACTCAGATATACTACACTGACTAGACTACACTCAGATATACTACACTGACTAGACTAGACTCAGATATACTACACTGACTAGACTACACTCAGATATACTACACTGACTAGACTACACTGACTAGACTACACTGACTACACTACACTCAGATATACTACACTGACTAGACTACACTCAGATATACTACTCTGACTAGACTACACTCAGATATACTACTCTGACCTATACTACACTGACTAGACTACACTCAGATATACTACACTGACCTAGACTACACTCAGATATTGTACACTGACTAGACTACACTCAGATATACTACACTGACTAGACTACACTGACTAGACTACACTCAGATATACTACACTGACTAGACTACACTCAGATATCCTACACTGACTAGACTAGAGTCATATATACTACACTGACCTAGACTACACTCAGATATACTACACTGACTAGACTACACTTAGATATACTACACTGACTAGACTAGACTCAGATATACTACACTGACTAGACTAGACTCAGATATACTACACTGACTAGACTACACTGACTAGACTACACTGACTACACTACACTCAGATATACTACACTGACTAGACTACACTCAGATATACTACTCTGACTAGACTACACTCAGATATACTACTCTGACCTATACTACACTGACTAGACTACACTCAGATATACTACACTGACCTAGACTACACTCAGATATTGTACACTGACTAGACTACACTCAGATATACTACACTGACTAGACTACACTGACTAGACTACACTCAGATATCCTACACTGACTAGACTACACTGACTAGACTACACTCAGATATACTACACTGACTAGACTACACTGACTAGACTACACTCAGATATACTACACTGGCTAGACTACACTCAGATATACTACACTGACTAGACTACACTGACTAGACTACACTCAGATATACTACACTGACTAGACTAAACTCAGATATACTACACTGACTAGACTACACTGACTAGACTACACTGACTACACTACACTCAGATATACTACACTGACTAGACTACACTCAGATATACTACACTGACTAGACTACACTGACTAGACTACACTCAGATATACTACACTGACTAGACTAAACTCAGATATACTACACTGACTAGACTACACTGACTAGACTACACTGACTACACTACACTCAGATATACTACACTGACTAGACTACACTCAGATATACTACTCTAACTAGACTACACTCAGATATACTACTCTGACCTAGACTACACTGACTAGACTACACTCAGATATACTACACTGACTAGACTACACTCAGATATACTACACTGACCTAGACTACACTCAGATATTCTACACTGACTAGACTAGAGTCAGATATACTACACAGACTAGACTACACTCAGATATACTACACTGACTAGACTACACTCAGATATACTACACTGACTAGACTAGACTCAGATATACTACACTGACCTAGACTACACTCAGATATTCTACACTGACTAGACTAGAGTCATATATACTACACTGACCTAGACTACACTCAGATATACTACACTGACTAGACTACACTCAGATATACTACACTGACTAGACTAGACTCAGATATACTACACTGACTAGACTAGACTCAGATATACTACACTGACTAGACTACACTGACTAGACTACACTGACTACACTACACTCAGATATACTACACTGACTAGACTACACTCAGATATACTACTCTGACTAGACTACACTCAGATATACTACTCTGACCTATACTACACTGACTAGACTACACTCAGATATACTACACTGACCTAGACTACACTCAGATATTGTACACTGACTAGACTACACTCAGATATACTACACTGACTAGACTACACTGACTAGACTACACTCAGATATCCTACACTGACTAGACTACACTGACTAGACTACACTCAGATATACTACACTGACTAGACTACACTGACTAGACTACACTCAGATATACTACACTGACTAGACTACACTCAGATATACTACACTGACTAGACTACACTGACTAGACTACACTCAGATATACTACACTGACTAGACTAAACTCAGATATACTACACTGACTAGACTACACTGACTAGACTACACTGACTACACTACACTCAGATATACTACACTGACTAGACTACACTCAGATATACTACTCTAACTAGACTACACTCAGATATACTACTCTGACCTAGACTACACTGACTAGACTACACTCAGATATACTACACTGACTAGACTACACTCAGATATACTACACTGACCTAGACTACACTCAGATATTCTACACTGACTAGACTAGAGTCAGATATACTACACAGACTAGACTACACTCAGATATACTACACTGACTAGACTACACTCAGATATACTACACTGACTAGACTAGACTCAGATATACTACACTGACCTAGACTACACTCAGATATTCTACACTGACTAGACTAGAGTCATATATACTACACTGACCTAGACTACACTCAGATATACTACACTGACTAGACTACACTCAGATATACTACACTGACTAGACTACACTCAGATATACTACTCTGACTAGACTACACTCAGATATACTACTCTGACCTATACTACACTGACTAGACTACACTCAGATATACTACACTGACCTAGACTACACTCAGATATTGTACACTGACTAGACTACACTCAGATATTCAACACATACTAGACTACACTCAGATATACTACACTGACTAGACTACACTCAGATATACTACACTGACTAGACTACACTCAGATATACTACACTGACTAGACTACACTCAGATATACTACACGGACTAGACTACACTCAGATATACTACACTGACTAGACTACACTGACTAGACTACACTCAGATATACTACACTGACTAGACTACACTCAAATATTGTACACTGACTAAACTACACTAGACTACACTCAGATATACTACACTGACTAGACTACACTCAGATATACTACACTGACTAGACTACACTCAGATATACTACACGGACTAGACTACACTCAGATATACTACACTGACCTAGACTACACTGACTAGACTACACTCAGATATACTACACTGACTAGACTACACTCAAATATTGTACACTGACTAGACTACACTCAGATATACTACACTGATTAGACTACACTCAGATATACTACACTGACTAGACTACACTCAGATATACTACACTGCCCTAGACTACACTGACTAGACTACACTCAGATATACTACACTGACTAGACTACACTCAGATATACTACACTGACTAGACTACACTGACTACACTACACTCAGATATACTACACTGACTAGACTACACTCAGATATACTACACAGACTAGACTACACTCAGATATACTACACTGACTAGACTACACTCAGATATACTACACAGACTAGACTACACTCAGATATACTACTCTGACTAGACTACACTCAGATATACTACTCTGACTAGACTACACTCAGATATACTACACTGATTAGACTACACTCAGATATACTACACTGACTAGACTACACTCAGATATACTACACTGACTAGACTACACTCAGATATACTACACTGACTAGACTACACTGACTAGACTACACTGATTAGACTACACTCAGATATACTACTCTGACTAGACTACACTCAGATATACTACACTGCCCTAGACTACACTGACTAGACTACACTCAGATATACTACACAGACTAGACTACACTCAGATATACTACACTGCCTAGACTACACTCAGATATACTACACTGCCCTAGACTACACTCAGATATACTACACTGCCCTAGACTACACTCAGATATACTACACTGACTAGACTACACTCAGATATACTACACTGACTAGACTACACTCAGATATTCTACACTGACTAGACTACACTCAGATATACTACACTGACTATACTACACTGACTAGACTACACTCAGATATACTACTCTGACTAGACTACACTCAGATATACTACACTGACTAGACTACACTGACTAGACTACACTCAGATATACTACACTGACTAGACTACACTCAGATATACTACACTGACTAGACTACACTCAGATATTCTACACTGATTAGACTACACTCAGATATACTACACTGACTAGACTACACTCAGATATACTACTCTGACTAGACTACACTCAGATATACTACTCTGCCCTAGACTACACTCAGATATACTACTCTGACTAGACTACACTGACTAGACTACACTCAGATATACTACACTGACTAGACTACACTCAGATATCCTACACTGACTAGACTACACTGACTAGACTACACTCAGATATACTAGACTACACTGACTAGACTACACTCAGATATACTACACTGACTAGACTACACTCAGATATACTACACTGACTAGACTACACTGACTAGACTACACTCAGATATACTACACTGACTAGACTAAACTCAGATATACTACACTGACTAGACTACACTGACTAGACTACACTGACTACACTACACTCAGATATACTACACTGACTAGACTACACTCAGATATACTACTCTAACTAGACTACACTCAGATATACTACTCTGACCTAGACTACACTGACTAGACTACACTCAGATATACTACACTGACTAGACTACACTGACTAGACTACACTCAGATATACTACACTGACTAGACTACACTCAGATATACTACACTGACTAGACTACACTGACTACACTACACTCAGATATACTACACTGACTAGACTACACTCAGATATACTACACAGACTAGACTACACTCAGATATACTACACTGACTAGACTACACTCAGATATACTACACAGACTAGACTACACTCAGATATACTACTCTGACTAGACTACACTCAGATATACTACTCTGACTAGACTACACTCAGATATACTACACTGCCCTAGACTACACTCAGATATACTACACTGACTAGACTACACTCAGATATACTACACTGACTAGACTACACTCAGATATACTACACTGACTAGACTACACTGACTAGACTACACTGATTAGACTACACTCAGATATACTACTCTGACTAGACTACACTCAGATATACTACACTGCCCTAGACTACACTGACTAGACTACACTCAGATATACTACACAGACTAGACTACACTCAGATATACTACACTGACTATACTACACTGACTAGACTACACTCAGATATACTACTCTGACTAGACTACACTCAGATATACTACACTGACTAGACTACACTCAGATATACTACACTGACTAGACTACACTCAGATATTCTACACTGACTAGACTACACTCAGATATACTACACTGACTATACTACACTGACTAGACTACACTCAGATATACTACTCTGACTAGACTACACTCAGATATACTACACTGACTAGACTACACTGACTAGACTACACTCAGATATACTACACTGACTAGACTACACTCAGATATACTACACTGACTAGACTACACTCAGATATTCTACACTGATTAGACTACACTCAGATATACTACACTGACTAGACTACACTCAGATATACTACTCTGACTAGACTACACTCAGATATACTACTCTGCCCTAGACTACACTCAGATATACTACTCTGACTAGACTACACTGACTAGACTACACTCAGATATACTACACTGACTAGACTACACTCAGATATCCTACACTGACTAGACTACACTCAGATATACTACACTGACTAGACTACACTCAGATATACTACACTGACTAGACTACACTGACTAGACTACACTCAGATATACTACACTGACTAGACTACACTCAGATATCCTACACTGACTAGACTACACTGACTAGACTACACTCAGATATACTACACTGACTAGACTACACTGACTAGACTACACTCAGATATACTACACTGACTAGACTACACTCAGATATACTACACTGACTAGACTACACTGACTAGACTACACTCAGATATACTACACTGACTAGACTAAACTCAGATATACTACACTGACTAGACTACACTGACTAGACTACACTGACTACACTACACTCAGATATACTACACTGACTAGACTACACTCAGATATACTACTCTAACTAGACTACACTCAGATATACTACTCTGACCTAGACTACACTGACTAGACTACACTCAGATATACTACACTGACTAGACTACACTCAGATATACTACACTGACCTAGACTACACTCAGATATTCTACACTGACTAGACTAGAGTCAGATATACTACACAGACTAGACTACACTCAGATATACTACACTGACTAGACTACACTCAGATATACTACACTGACTAGACTAGACTCAGATATACTACACTGACCTAGACTAGACTCAGATATTCTACACTGACTAGACTAGAGTCATATATACTACACTGACCTAGACTACACTCAGATATACTACACTGACTAGACTACACTCAGATATACTACACTGACTAGACTACACTCAGATATACTACACTGACTAGACTAGACTCAGATATACTACACTGACTAGACTACACTGACTAGACTACACTGACTACACTACACTCAGATATTCAACACATACTAGACTACACTCAGATATACAACTCTGACTAGACTACACTCAGATATACTACACTGACTAGACTACACTCAGATATACTACACTGACTAGACTACACTCAGATATACTACACTGACTAGACTACACTCAGATATACTACACGGACTAGACTACACTCAGATATACTACACTGACTAGACTACACTGACTAGACTACACTCAGATATACTACACTGACTAGACTACACTCAAATATTGTACACTGACTAGACTACACTCAAATATTGTACACTGACTAGACTACACTAGACTACACTCAGATATACTACACTGACTAGACTACACTCAGATATACTACACTGACTAGACTACACTCAGATATACTACACTGACTAGACTACACTCAGATATACTACACGGACTAGACTACACTCAGATATACTACACTGACTAGACTACACTGACTAGACTACACTCAGATATACTACACTGACTAGACTACACTCAAATATTGTACACTGACTAGACTACACTCAGATATACTACACTGACCTAGACTACACTCAGATATACTACACTGACTAGACTACACTCAGATATACTACACTGACTAGACTACACTCAAATATTGTACACTGACTAGACTACACTCAAATATTGTACACTGACTAGACTACACTCAGATATACTACACTGACTAGACTACACTCAGATATACTACACTGACTAGACTACACTCAGATATACTACACTGACTAGACTACACTCAGATATACTACACTCAGATATACTACACAGACTAGACTACACTCATATATACTACACTGACCTAGACTACACTCAGATATACTACACTGACTAGACTAGACTCAGATATACTACTCTGACTAGACTACACTCAGATATACTACACTGACTAGACTAGACTCAGATATACTACACTGACTAGACTAGACTCAGATATACTACACTGACTAGACTACACTGACTAGACTACACTGACTACACTACACTCAGATATACTACACTCAGATATACTACTCTGACTAGACTACACTCAGATATACTACTCTGACCTATACTACACTGACTAGACTACACTCAGATATACTACACTGACCTAGACTACTACACTCAGATATTGTACACTGACTAGACTACACTCAGATATTCAACACATACTAGACTACACTCAGATATACTACTCTGACTAGACTACACTCAGATATACTACACAGACTAGACTACACTCAGATATACTACACTGACTAGACTACACTGACTAGACTACACTCAGATATACTACACTGACTAGACTACACTCAGATATACTACACTGACTAGACTACACTGACTAGACTACACTGACTACACTACACTCAGATATACTACACTGACTAGACTACACTCAGATATACTACTCTGACTAGACTACACTCAGATATACTACTCTGACCTAGACTACACTGACTAGACTACACTCAGATATACTACACTGACTAGACTACACTCAGATATACTACACTGACCTAGACTACACTCAGATATTGTACACTGACTAGACTACACTCAGATATTCAACACATACTAGACTACACTCAGATATACTACTCTGACTAGACTACACTCAGATATACTACTCTGACTAGACTACACTCAGATATACTACTCTGCCCTAGACTACACTGACTAGACTAGAGTCAGATATACTACACAGACTAGACTACACTCAGATATTCTACACTGACTAGACTACACTGAGATATACTACACTGACCTAGACTACACTCAGATATACTACACTGACCTAGACTACACTCAGATATACTACACTGACTAGACTACACTCAGATATACTACACTGACTAGACTACACTCAGATATTCTACACTGACTAGACTACACTCAGATATACTACACTGATTAGACTACACTCAGATATACTACACTGACTAGACTACACTCAGCTATACTACACTGACTAGACTACACTCAGATATACTACACTGACTAGACTACACTCAGATATTCTACACTGACTAGACTACACTCAGATATACTACACTGATTAGACTACACTCAGATATACTACACTGACTAGACTACACTCAGATATACTACTCTGACCTAGACTACACTCAGATATTCTACACTGACTAGACTACACTCAGATATACTACACTGACCTAGACTACACTCAGATATTCTACACTGACTAGACTAGAGTCAGATATACTACACAGACTAGACTACACTCAGATATACTACACTGACTAGACTACACTCAGATATACTACTCTGCCCTAGACTACACTGACTAGACTACACTCAGATATACTACACTGACTAGACTACACTCAGATATACTACACTCAGATATACTACACTCAGATATACTACACTCAGATATACTACACTGACTATACTACACTCAGATATACTACACTCAGATATACTACACAGACTAGACTACACTCATATATACTACACTGACCTAGACTACACTCAGATATACTACACTGACTAGACTAGACTCAGATATACTACTCTGACTAGACTACACTCAGATATACTACACTGACTAGACTAGACTCAGATATACTACTCTGACCTAGACTACACTGACTAGACTACACTCAGATATACTACACTGACTAGACTACACTCAGATATACTACACTGACCTAGACTACACTCAGATATTGTACACTGACTAGACTACACTCAGATATTCAACACATACTAGACTACACTCAGATATACTACTCTGACTAGACTACACTCAGATATACTACTCTGACTAGACTACACTCAGATATACTACTCTGCCCTAGACTACACTGACTAGACTAGAGTCAGATATACTACACAGACTAGACTACACTCAGATATTCTACACTGACTAGACTACACTGAGATATACTACACTGACCTAGACTACACTCAGATATACTACACTGACCTAGACTACACTCAGATATACTACACTGACTAGACTACACTCAGATATACTACTCTGACTAGACTACACTCAGATATACTACTCTGACTAGACTACACTCAGATATACTACACTGACTAGACTACACTCAGATATACTACACTCAGATATACTACACTCAGATATACTACTCTGACTAGACTACACTCAGATATACTACACTGACTAGACTACACTCAGATATACTACACTCAGATATACTACACTCAGATATACTACACTGACTAGACTAGAGTCAGATATACTACACTGACTAGACTACACTCAGATATACTACACTCAGATATACTACACTCAGATATACTACACTCAGATATACTACACTGACTATACTACACTCAGATATACTACACTCAGATATACTACACAGACTAGACTACACTCATATATACTACACTGACCTAGACTACACTCAGATATACTACACTGACTAGACTAGACTCAGATATACTACTCTGACTAGACTACACTCAGATATACTACACTGACTAGACTAGACTCAGATATACTACTCTGACCTAGACTACACTGACTAGACTACACTCAGATATACTACACTGACTAGACTACACTCAGATATACTACACTGACCTAGACTACACTCAGATATTGTACACTGACTAGACTACACTCAGATATTCAACACATACTAGACTACACTCAGATATACTACTCTGACTAGACTACACTCAGATATACTACTCTGACTAGACTACACTCAGATATACTACTCTGCCCTAGACTACACTGACTAGACTAGAGTCAGATATACTACACAGACTAGACTACACTCAGATATTCTACACTGACTAGACTACACTGAGATATACTACACTGACCTAGACTACACTCAGATATACTACACTGACCTAGACTACACTCAGATATACTACACTGACTAGACTACACTCAGATATACTACTCTGACTAGACTACACTCAGATATACTACTCTGACTAGACTACACTCAGATATACTACACTGACTAGACTACACTCAGATATACTACACTCAGATATACTACACTGACTAGACTAGAGTCAGATATACTACACTGACTAGACTACACTCAGATATACTACACTGACTAGACTAGAGTCAGATATACTACACTCAGATATACTACACTCAGATATACTACTCTGACTAGACTACACTCAGATATACTACACTGACTAGACTACACTCAGATATACTACACTCAGATATACTACACTCAGATATACTACACTGACTAGACTAGAGTCAGATATACTACACTGACTAGACTACACTCAGATATACTACACTGACTAGACTAGAGTCAGATATACTACACTGATTAGACTACACTCAGATATACTACTCTGACTAGACTACACTCAGATATACTACACTGACTAGACTAGACTCAGATATACTACTTTGACTAGACTACACTCAGATATACTACACTGACTAGACTACACTCAGATATTCTACACTGACTAGACTACACTCAGATATACTACTCTGACCTAGACTACACTCAGATATTCTACACTGACTAGGCTAGACTCAGATATACTACTCTGACCTAGACTACACTCAGATATTCTACACTGACTAGACTAGACTCAGATATACTACTCTGACTAGACTACACTCAGATATACTACACTCAGATATTCTACACTGACTAGACTAGAGTCAGATATACTACACTGACTAGACTACACTCAGATATACTACTCTGACTAGACTACACTCAGATATACTACTCTGACTAGACTAGAGTCAGATATACTACTCTGACTAGACTACACTCAGATATCCTACACTGACTAGACTACACTGACTAGACTACACTGACTAGACTACACTGACTAGACTACACTCAGATATACTACACTGACTAGACTACACTCAGATATACTACACTGACTAGACTACACTGACTAGACTACACTGACTAGAGTACACTGACTAGACTACACTGACTAGACTACACTGACTAGACTACACTCAGATATACTACACTGACTAGACTACACTCATATATACTACACTGACTAGACTACACTCAGCTATACTACACTGACTAGACTACACTCAGATATACTACACTGACTAGACTACACTCAGATATACTACACTGACTAGACTACACTCAGATATACTACACTGACTAGACTACACTCAGATATACTACACTGACTAGACTACACTCAGATATTCTACACTGACTAGACTACACTCAGATATACTACACTGATTAGACTACACTCAGATATACTACACTGACTAGACTACACTCAGATATACTACTCTGACCTAGACTACACTCAGATATTCTACACTGACTAGACTACACTCAGATATACTACACTGACCTAGACTACACTCAGATATTCTACACTGACTAGACTAGAGTCAGATATACTACACAGACTAGACTACACTCAGATATACTACACTGACTAGACTACACTCAGATATACTACTCTGCCCTAGACTACACTGACTAGACTACACTCAGATATACTACACTGACTAGACTACACTCAGATATACTACACTCAGATATACTACACTCAGATATACTACACTGACTATACTACACTCAGATATACTACACTCAGATATACTACACAGACTAGACTACACTCATATATACTACACTGACCTAGACTACACTCAGATATACTACACTGACTAGACTAGACTCAGATATACTACTCTGACTAGACTACACTCAGATATACTACACTGACTAGACTAGACTCAGATATACTACACTGACTAGACTAGACTCAGATATACTACTCTGACTAGACTACACTGACTAGACTACACTCAGATATACTACACTGACTAGACTACACTCAGATATACTACTCTGACCTAGACTACACTCAGATATTCTACACTGACTAGACTAGAGTCAGATATACTACACAGACTAGACTACACTCAGATATTCTACTCTGACTAGACTACACTCAGATATATTACTCTGACTAGACTACACTCAGATATACTACACTGACTAGACTACACTCAGATATACTACACTGACCTAGACTACACTCAGCTATACTACTCTGACTAGACTACACTCAGATATACTACTCTGACTAGACTACACTCAGATATACTACACTGACCTAGACTACACTCAGATATACTACACTGACTAGACTACACTCAGATATACTACACTGACCTAGACTACACTCAGATATACTACACTGACCTAGACTACACTCAGATATACTACACTCAGATATACTACACTGACCTAGACTACACTCAGATATACTACACTGACCTAGACTACACTCAGATATACTACACTGACCTAGACTACACTCAGATATACTACACTGACTAGACTACACTCAGATATACTACACTGACCTAGACTACACTCAGCTATACTACTCTGACTAGACTACACTCAGATATACTACTCTGACTAGACTACACTCAGATATACTACACTGACTAGACTACACTCAGATATACTACACTGACCTAGACTACACTCAGCTATACTACTCTGACTAGACTACACTCAGATATACTACTCTGACTAGACTACACTCAGATATACTACACTGACCTAGACTACACTCAGATATACTACACTGACTAGACTACACTCAGATATACTACACTGACCTAGACTACACTCAGATATACTACACTGACCTAGACTACACTCAGATATACTACACTGACCTAGACTACACTCAGATATACTACTCTGACCTAGACTACACTCAGATATACTACACTGACCTAGACTACACTCAGATATACTACACTGACTAGACTACACTCAGATATACTACACTGACCTAGACTACACTCAGATATACTACTCTGACTAGACTACACTCAGATATACTACACTGACCTAGACTACACTCAGATATACTACACTGACTAGACTACACTCAGATATACTACACAGACTAGACTACACTCAGATATACTACACTGATTAGACTACACTGACTAGACTACACTCAGATATACTACACTGACTAGACTACACTCAGATATACTACACAGACTAGACTACACTCAGATATACTACACTGATTAGACTACACTGACTAGACTACACTGACTAGACTACACTCAGATATACTACACTGACTAGACTACACTCAGATATTCTACACTGACCTAGACTACACTGACTAGACTACACTCAGATATACTACACTGACTAGACTACACTCAGATATACTACACTGACCTAGACTACACTCAGATATTGTACACTGACTAGACTACACTCAGATATTCAACACATACTAGACTACACTCAGATATACTACTCTGACTAGACTACACTCAGATATACTACTCTGACTAGACTACACTCAGATATACTACTCTGCCCTAGACTACACTGACTAGACTAGAGTCAGATATACTACACAGACTAGACTACACTCAGATATTCTACACTGACTAGACTACACTGAGATATACTACACTGACCTAGACTACACTCAGATATACTACACTGACCTAGACTACACTCAGATATACTACACTGACTAGACTACACTCAGATATACTACTCTGACTAGACTACACTCAGATATACTACTCTGACTAGACTACACTCAGATATACTACACTGACTAGACTACACTCAGATATACTACACTCAGATATACTACACTGACTAGACTAGAGTCAGATATACTACACTGACTAGACTACACTCAGATATACTACACTGACTAGACTAGAGTCAGATATACTACACTCAGATATACTACACTCAGATATACTACTCTGACTAGACTACACTCAGATATACTACACTGACTAGACTACACTCAGATATACTACACTCAGATATACTACACTCAGATATACTACACTGACTAGACTAGAGTCAGATATACTACACTGACTAGACTACACTCAGATATACTACACTGACTAGACTAGAGTCAGATATACTACACTGATTAGACTACACTCAGATATACTACTCTGACTAGACTACACTCAGATATACTACACTGACTAGACTAGACTCAGATATACTACTTTGACTAGACTACACTCAGATATACTACACTGACTAGACTACACTCAGATATTCTACACTGACTAGACTACACTCAGATATACTACTCTGACCTAGACTACACTCAGATATTCTACACTGACTAGGCTAGACTCAGATATACTACTCTGACCTAGACTACACTCAGATATTCTACACTGACTAGACTAGACTCAGATATACTACTCTGACTAGACTACACTCAGATATACTACACTCAGATATTCTACACTGACTAGACTAGAGTCAGATATACTACACTGACTAGACTACACTCAGATATACTACTCTGACTAGACTACACTCAGATATACTACTCTGACTAGACTAGAGTCAGATATACTACTCTGACTAGACTACACTCAGATATCCTACACTGACTAGACTACACTGACTAGACTACACTGACTAGACTACACTGACTAGACTACACTCAGATATACTACACTGACTAGACTACACTCAGATATACTACACTGACTAGACTACACTGACTAGACTACACTGACTAGAGTACACTGACTAGACTACACTGACTAGACTACACTGACTAGACTACACTCAGATATACTACACTGACTAGACTACACTCATATATACTACACTGACTAGACTACACTCAGCTATACTACACTGACTAGACTACACTCAGATATACTACACTGACTAGACTACACTCAGATATACTACACTGACTAGACTACACTCAGATATACTACACTGACTAGACTACACTCAGATATACTACACTGACTAGACTACACTCAGATATTCTACACTGACTAGACTACACTCAGATATACTACACTGATTAGACTACACTCAGATATACTACACTGACTAGACTACACTCAGATATACTACTCTGACCTAGACTACACTCAGATATTCTACACTGACTAGACTACACTCAGATATACTACACTGACCTAGACTACACTCAGATATTCTACACTGACTAGACTAGAGTCAGATATACTACACAGACTAGACTACACTCAGATATACTACACTGACTAGACTACACTCAGATATACTACTCTGCCCTAGACTACACTGACTAGACTACACTCAGATATACTACACTGACTAGACTACACTCAGATATACTACACTCAGATATACTACACTCAGATATACTACACTGACTATACTACACTCAGATATACTACACTCAGATATACTACACAGACTAGACTACACTCATATATACTACACTGACCTAGACTACACTCAGATATACTACACTGACTAGACTAGACTCAGATATACTACTCTGACTAGACTACACTCAGATATACTACACTGACTAGACTAGACTCAGATATACTACACTGACTAGACTAGACTCAGATATACTACTCTGACTAGACTACACTGACTAGACTACACTCAGATATACTACACTGACTAGACTACACTCAGATATACTACTCTGACCTAGACTACACTCAGATATTCTACACTGACTAGACTAGAGTCAGATATACTACACAGACTAGACTACACTCAGATATTCTACTCTGACTAGACTACACTCAGATATATTACTCTGACTAGACTACACTCAGATATACTACACTGACTAGACTACACTCAGATATACTACACTGACCTAGACTACACTCAGCTATACTACTCTGACTAGACTACACTCAGATATACTACTCTGACTAGACTACACTCAGATATACTACACTGACCTAGACTACACTCAGATATACTACACTGACTAGACTACACTCAGATATACTACACTGACCTAGACTACACTCAGATATACTACACTGACCTAGACTACACTCAGATATACTACACTCAGATATACTACACTGACCTAGACTACACTCAGATATACTACACTGACCTAGACTACACTCAGATATACTACACTGACCTAGACTACACTCAGATATACTACACTGACTAGACTACACTCAGATATACTACACTGACCTAGACTACACTCAGCTATACTACTCTGACTAGACTACACTCAGATATACTACTCTGACTAGACTACACTCAGATATACTACACTGACTAGACTACACTCAGATATACTACACTGACCTAGACTACACTCAGCTATACTACTCTGACTAGACTACACTCAGATATACTACTCTGACTAGACTACACTCAGATATACTACACTGACCTAGACTACACTCAGATATACTACACTGACTAGACTACACTCAGATATACTACACTGACCTAGACTACACTCAGATATACTACACTGACCTAGACTACACTCAGATATACTACACTGACCTAGACTACACTCAGATATACTACTCTGACTAGACTACACTCAGATATACTACACTGACCTAGACTACACTCAGATATACTACACTGACTAGACTACACTCAGATATACTACACTGACCTAGACTACACTCAGATATACTACTCTGACTAGACTACACTCAGATATACTACACTGACCTAGACTACACTCAGATATACTACACTGACTAGACTACACTCAGATATACTACACAGACTAGACTACACTCAGATATACTACACTGATTAGACTACACTGACTAGACTACACTCAGATATACTACACTGACTAGACTACACTCAGATATACTACACAGACTAGACTACACTCAGATATACTACACTGATTAGACTACACTGACTAGACTACACTCAGATATACTACACTGACTAGACTACACTCAGATATACTACACAGACTAGACTACACTCAGATATACTACACTGACTAGACTACACTGACTAGACTACACTCAGATATACTACACTGACTAGACTACACTCAGATATACTACACTGACTAGACTACACTGACTAGACTACACTCAGATATACTACACTGACTAGACTACACTCAGATATACTACACTGACTAGACTACACTCAGATATACTACACTGACTAGACTACACTCAGATATACTACTCTGACTAGACTAGAGTCAGATATACTACTCTGACTAGACTACACTCAGATATCCTACACTGACTAGACTACACTGACTAGACTACACTGACTAGACTACACTGACTAGACTACACTCAGATATACTACACTGACTAGACTACACTCAGATATACTACACTGACTAGACTACACTGACTAGACTACACTGACTAGAGTACACTGACTAGACTACACTGACTAGACTACACTGACTAGACTACACTCAGATATACTACACTGACTAGACTACACTCATATATACTACACTGACTAGACTACACTCAGCTATACTACACTGACTAGACTACACTCAGATATACTACACTGACTAGACTACACTCAGATATACTACACTGACTAGACTACACTCAGATATACTACACTGACTAGACTACACTCAGATATACTACACTGACTAGACTACACTCAGATATTCTACACTGACTAGACTACACTCAGATATACTACACTGATTAGACTACACTCAGATATACTACACTGACTAGACTACACTCAGATATACTACTCTGACCTAGACTACACTCAGATATTCTACACTGACTAGACTACACTCAGATATACTACACTGACCTAGACTACACTCAGATATTCTACACTGACTAGACTAGAGTCAGATATACTACACAGACTAGACTACACTCAGATATACTACACTGACTAGACTACACTCAGATATACTACTCTGCCCTAGACTACACTGACTAGACTACACTCAGATATACTACACTGACTAGACTACACTCAGATATACTACACTCAGATATACTACACTCAGATATACTACACTGACTATACTACACTCAGATATACTACACTCAGATATACTACACAGACTAGACTACACTCATATATACTACACTGACCTAGACTACACTCAGATATACTACACTGACTAGACTAGACTCAGATATACTACTCTGACTAGACTACACTCAGATATACTACACTGACTAGACTAGACTCAGATATACTACACTGACTAGACTAGACTCAGATATACTACTCTGACTAGACTACACTGACTAGACTACACTCAGATATACTACACTGACTAGACTACACTCAGATATACTACTCTGACCTAGACTACACTCAGATATTCTACACTGACTAGACTAGAGTCAGATATACTACACAGACTAGACTACACTCAGATATTCTACTCTGACTAGACTACACTCAGATATATTACTCTGACTAGACTACACTCAGATATACTACACTGACTAGACTACACTCAGATATACTACACTGACCTAGACTACACTCAGCTATACTACTCTGACTAGACTACACTCAGATATACTACTCTGACTAGACTACACTCAGATATACTACACTGACCTAGACTACACTCAGATATACTACACTGACTAGACTACACTCAGATATACTACACTGACCTAGACTACACTCAGATATACTACACTGACCTAGACTACACTCAGATATACTACACTCAGATATACTACACTGACCTAGACTACACTCAGATATACTACACTGACCTAGACTACACTCAGATATACTACACTGACCTAGACTACACTCAGATATACTACACTGACTAGACTACACTCAGATATACTACACTGACCTAGACTACACTCAGCTATACTACTCTGACTAGACTACACTCAGATATACTACTCTGACTAGACTACACTCAGATATACTACACTGACTAGACTACACTCAGATATACTACACTGACCTAGACTACACTCAGCTATACTACTCTGACTAGACTACACTCAGATATACTACTCTGACTAGACTACACTCAGATATACTACACTGACCTAGACTACACTCAGATATACTACACTGACTAGACTACACTCAGATATACTACACTGACCTAGACTACACTCAGATATACTACACTGACCTAGACTACACTCAGATATACTACACTGACCTAGACTACACTCAGATATACTACTCTGACCTAGACTACACTCAGATATACTACACTGACCTAGACTACACTCAGATATACTACACTGACTAGACTACACTCAGATATACTACACTGACCTAGACTACACTCAGATATACTACTCTGACTAGACTACACTCAGATATACTACACTGACCTAGACTACACTCAGATATACTACACTGACTAGACTACACTCAGATATACTACACAGACTAGACTACACTCAGATATACTACACTGATTAGACTACACTGACTAGACTACACTCAGATATACTACACTGACTAGACTACACTCAGATATACTACACAGACTAGACTACACTCAGATATACTACACTGATTAGACTACACTGACTAGACTACACTCAGATATACTACACTGACTAGACTACACTCAGATATACTACACAGACTAGACTACACTCAGATATACTACACTGACTAGACTACACTGACTAGACTACACTCAGATATACTACACTGACTAGACTACACTCAGATATACTACACTGACTAGACTACACTGACTAGACTACACTCAGATATACTACACTGACTAGACTACACTCAGATATACTACACTGACTAGACTACACTCAGATATACTACACTGACTAGACTACACTCAGATATACTACACAGACTAGACTACACTGACTAGACTACACTCAGATATACTACACTGACTAGACTACACTCAGATATACTACACTGACTAGACTACACTCAGATATACTACACTGACTAGACTACACTCAGATATACTACACTGACTAGACTACACTCAGATATACTACACAGACTAGACTACACTGACTAGACTACACTCAGATATACTACACTGACTAGACTACACTCAGATATACTACACTGACTAGACTACACTCAGATATACTACACAGACTAGACTACACTGACTAGACTACACTCAGATATACTACACTGACTAGACTACACTCAACATTGTATCAACTGGGTTTGGCAGGGCTAAGCACAGCTTGCAACATTGTATCAACTGGGTTTGGCAGGGCTAGCACAGCTTGCAACATTGTATCAACTATTCTGGGCCCTTAGTTTCCTGTGCCAGTGAGCTCTGGACAGACACAGCTGTATTTCCAGAAGGGATAAGAAGTCGTCAGGTATTTTGTGATGTTTCCACTGAATCAGAGCGTTACATGTTTCCCCTTTCAAGCCAAAGGAGAAAGCTGGAACGATTTTTCTCATACATTTCAATGTGGATGTAAAAAACAGACTTTGTTTTCTTGCTCTTTTGAGGTGAAGACGGCATTTTCATCGAGAAGCTCTTTTACCTGACGACTCAACTGAATTCTCCCTTTGCTCTGAGTCAACTTCACTCTGCCCTGTTGTATAAAGGGTGTTGTACTCCCTCCCTCTCTGCTCTGAGTCAACTTCATACCTCCCTCCCTCCCTCTCTGCTCTGAGTCAACTTCATACCTCCCTCCCTCCCTCCCTCCCTCTCTGCTCTGAGTCAACTTCATCCCTCCCTCCCTCCCTCTCTGCTCTGAGTCAACTTCATACCTCCCTCCCTCCCTCTCTGCTCTGAGTCAACTTCATACCTCCCTCCCTCCCTCTCTGCTCTGAGTCAACTTCAGTGTGCCGTCGTTGAAGTAGTTTGTGGCGACGTCAACATTTAAAGGGGTGTTGTACAAAAAGAAAGTCATCAGCGAGTGGATCATCTCTAACCAAATCAGAGTATCTTGAAAATCAGAGTGTCAAAGCCAATGACGAAATTTTAGAAGAAAAAAAACACAGCTTTAGCCCCACGTGTTCTGGCTCTGTCCAGCCCCATCGGTGTCTGGGACCAATCAGAACGGTTAGAATGTGTTACTCAGGGAGTTACTCAGATCCAGACTTACTGTGGAGAAGAAACTTAACATCAGTGGGCGTTTGGTTTGTGTAAGGAGCCTGGGTTGCCGGGAAATCGCAGTGATGGTGTTAAGACGATCAGAAATAC
>NW_027040427.1:222437-269937 GCF_034236695.1 Oncorhynchus nerka
CTCTCTCTCTCTCTATTCTCTCTCACTCCATATTCTGTCTCTCTATTCTCTCTCTCTCTCTCTCACTCTCCATATTCTGTCTCTCTCTATTCTCTCTCTCTATTCTCTCTCTCTCTCTCGATTCTCTCTCTCTCTCGATTCTCTCTCTCTCTCGATTCTCTCTCTCTCTCTATTCTCTCTCTCTCTCTCTCTCTCTCCATATTCTGTCTCTCTATTCTCTCTCTCTCTCTCACTCTCCATATTCTGTCTCTCTATTCTCTCTCTCTCTCTCTCGCTCTCCATATTCTCTCTCTATTCTCTCGCTCTCTCTATTCTCTCACTCTCTCTATTCTCTCTATTCTCTCGCTCTCTCTATTCTCTCGCTCTCTCTATTCTCTCTATTCTCTCTCTCTCTATTCTCTCTCTCTCTATTCTCTCTCTCTATTCTCTCTCTCTCTATTCTCTCTCTCTATTCTCTCTCTCTCTCTATTCTCTCTTTTCTCTATTCTCTCTCTCCTCTCTATTCTCTCTCTCTCTCTATTCTCTCTCTCTCTCTCTCTTCTCTCTCTCTATTTTCTCTCTCTCTTCTCTCTCTCTCTATTCTCTCGCTCTCTCTATTCTCTCGCTCTCTCTATTCTCTCTATCTCTCTATTCTCTCGCTCTCTCTATTCTCTCGCGCTTTCTCTCTCTCTATTCTCTCTCTCTCTCTCTATTCTCTCTTCTCTCTCTATTCTCTCTTCTCTCTCTATTCTCTCTTCTCTCTCTCCTCTCTATTCTCTCTCTCCCTCTATTCTCTATATTCTCTCTCTCTCTTCTCTCTCTCCTCTCTATTCTCTCTCTCTCTCTCTCTCTCTCTCTCCATATTCTGTCTGTGTCTTGCCTGGTCTCCATTGTAGCGATGCTCAGCTTTGTTATAGTCTGTAAGTGTCATCTGCTCTGGGCTCCCTCATTGTGTCTTCCTGTACAATGAGGGTAATTGGTGGAGAAGTAGTTCTCTGGGATGTTGGGAGTTGTACACTGAGTGAAACACGCCCGCTCTTACACAGGGTTACAATACAATGCTTCGCCGTGTTAGACCACGAGGTAGGTCCTGTGGAAGGGGAGGGTGGGGAGGGGTGGGAAGGAGAGAGGAGGGTTACAATACAATGCTTCACCGTGTTAGACCACGAGGCAGGCCCTGTGGAAGGGGAGGGTGGGGAGGGGTGGGAAGGAGAGAGGAGGGTTACAATACAATGCTTCACCGTGTTAGACCACGAGGTAGGTCCTGTGGAAGGGGAGGGGTGGGAAGGAGAGAGGAGGGTTACAATACAATGATTCACCGTGTTAGACCACGAGGCAGGCCCTGTGGAAGGGGAGGGTGGGGAGGGGTGGGAAGGAGAGAGGAGGGTTACAATACAATGATTCACCGTGTTAGACCACGAGGTAGGCCCTGTGGAAGGGGAGGGTGGAGGTGGGGAGGGGTGGGAATGGAAGGAGAGAGGAGGGTTATGAAGCTAGGTGGGAGCTGATTGATGCATAAGGTGGAGGGATATGAAGCTAGGTGGGAGCTGATTGATGCTTAAGGAGGAGAGGAGAGGAGAGTTCGGTGGGAGCTGATTGATGCATAAGGAGGAGGAATATGAAGCTAGGTGGGAGCTGATTGATTCATAAGGAGGAGGGATATGAAGCTAGGTGGGAGCTGATTGATGCATAAGGAGGAGGGATATGAAGCTAGGTGGGAACTGATTGATGCATAAGGAGGAGGAATATGAAGCTAGGTGGGAGCTGATTGATTCATAAGGAGGAGGGATATGAAGCTAGGTGGGAGCTGATTGATGCATAAGGAGGAGGAATATGAAGCTAGGTGGGAGCTGATTGATTCATAGGGAGGAGGGATATGAAGCTAGGTGGGAGCTGATTGATGCATAAGGAGGAGGGATATGAAGCTAGGTGGGAACTGATTGATTCATAAGGAGGAGGGATATGAAGCTAGGTGGGAACTGATTGATTCATAAGGAGGAGGGATATGAAGCTAGGTGGGAACTGATTGATTCATAAGGAGGAGGGATATGAAGCTAGGTGGGAGCTGATTGATGCATAAGGTAGAGCGAGGGTTATGAAGCTAGGTGGGAGCTGATTAATGCATAAGGAGGAGAGGAGTGGGGAGAGGTGGGTTATGAAGCTAGGTGGGAGCTGATTGATGCATAAGGAGGAGGGTTATGAAGCTGGGTGGGAGCTGATTGATGCATAAGGAGGAGGGATATGAAGCTAGGTGGGAGCTGATTGATTCATAAGGAGGAGGGATATGAAGCTAGGTGGGAGCTGATTGATGCATAAGGAGGAGGGATATGAAGCTAGGTGGGAACTGATTGATGCATTAGGAGGAGGGATATGAAGCTAGGTGGGAACTGATTGATTCATAGGGAGGAGGGATATGAAGCTAGGTGGGAGCTGATTGATGCATAAGGAGGAGGGATATGAAGCTAGGTGGGAGCTGATTGATGCATAAGGAGGAGGGATATGAAGCTAGGTGGGAGCTGATTGATGCATAAGGAGGAGGGATATGAAGCTAGCTGGGAGCTGATTGATGCATAAGGAGTAGGGTTATTTAAGCTAGGTGGGAACTGATTGATTCATAAGGAGGAGGGATATGAAGCTAGGTGGGAGCTGATTGATGCATAAGGTAGAGGGAGGGTTATGAAGCTAGGTGGGAACTGATTGATGCATAAGGTAGAGGGAGGGTTATGAAGCTAGGTGGGAACTGATTGATGCATAAGGTAGAGGGAGGGTTATGAAGCTAGGTGGGAACTGATTGATGCATAAGGTAGAGGGAGGGTTATGCAGCTAGGTGGGAGCTGATTGATGCATAAGGAGGAGAGAAGAGAGGAGGGTTATGAAGCTAGGTGGGAACTGATTGATGCATAAGGAGGGGGGTTATGAAGCTAGGTGGGAGCTGATTGATGCATAAGGAGGAGAGAAGAGAGGAGGGTTATGAAGCTAGGTGGGAACTGATTGATGCATAAGGAGGGGGGTTATGAAGCTAGGTGGGAGCTGATTGATGCAAAAGGTAGAGAGGAGGGTTATGAAGCTAGGTGGGAGCTGATTGATGCATAAGGTAGAGGGAGGGTTATGAAGCTAGGTGGGAACTGATTGATGCATAAGGTAGAGGGTTATGAAGCTAGGTGGGAACTGATTGATGCATAAGGAGGGGGGTTAGAGGAGGTGGGAGCTGAGATGCATAAGGAGTTATTTCAAACATAATATATATATTTCACCTTTATTTAACCAGGCAGGCCAGTTGAGAACAAGTTCTCATTTACATCTGCGACCCTGACCAAAGCTGAAGCAAAGCAGTGCTACGAAAACAACAACAACAATGGGATAAACAAAAGTACAGTCAATAACACAATAGAAAAAATCTACGTATCTATGTTCAGTGAGTGCAAATGTAGTAAGATTAGGGAGGTAAGTCAATAAATAGCCCACAGAGGCTAAATAATTACAATTGAACAATTAAACGCTGGAGTGAATAGATGTGCAGATGATGATGCGCAAAGGAGCAAAAAAACAATATGGGGATGAGGTAGTTGGGTGGGCTGTTTACAGATGGGCTATGAACAGGTAGAGTGATCGGTAAGCTGCTCTAACAGCTGATCTGGGGTTGGTATATTAGACTAGTTAGGTGGTGGGTTGGTATATTAGACTAGTTAGGTGGTGGGTTGGTATATTAGACTAGTTAGGTGGTGGTGGGTTGGTATATTAGACTAGTTAGGTGGTGGTGGGTTGGTATATTAGACTAGTTAGGTGGTGGTGGGTTGGTATATTAGACTAGTTAGGTGGTGGTGGGTTGGTATATTAGACTAGTTAGGTGGTGGTGGGTTGGTATATTAGACTAGTTAGGTGGTGGGTTGGTATATTAGACTAGTTAGGTGGTGGTGGGTTGGTATATTAGACTAGTTAGGTGGTGGTGGGTTGGTATATTAGACTAGTTAGGTGGTGGTGGGTTGGTATATTAGACTAGTTAGGTGGTGGGTTGGTATATTAGACTAGTTAGGTGGTGGTGGGTTGGTATATTAGACTAGTTAGGTGGTGGTGGGTTGGTATATTAGACTAGTTAGGTGGTGGTGGGTTGGTATATTAGACTTTAGGTGGTGGTGGGTTGGTATATTAGACTAGTTAGGTGGTGGTGTTGGTATATTAGACTAGTTAGGTGGTGGTGGGTTGGTATATTAGACTAGTTAGTTGTGACTAGTTAGGTGGTGGTTTGGTATATTAGACTAGTTAGGTGGTGGTGGGTTGGTATATTAGACTAGTTAGGTGGTGGTGGGTTGGTATATTAGTTAGGTGGTGGTGGGTTGGTATATTAGACTAGTTAGGTGGTGGTGGGTTGGTATATTAGACTAGTTAGGTGGTGGTGGGTTGGTATATTAGACTAGTTAGGTGGTGGTGGGTTGGTATATTAGACTAGTTAGGTGGTGGTGGGTTGGTATATTAGACTAGTTAGGTGGTGGTGGGTTGGTATATTAGACTAGTTAGGTGGTGGTGGTTGGTATATTAGACTAGTTAGGTGGTGGTGGGTTGGTATATTAGACTAGTTAGGTGGTGGTGGGTTGGTATATTATACTAGTTAGGTGGTGGTGGGTTGGTATATTAGACTAGTTAGGTGGTGGTGGTATATTAGACTTTGGTGGTATTAGTTAGGTGGTGGGTTGGTAGTTAGTTAGGTGGTGGTGTTGGTATATTAGACTAGTTCTCAGGTGGTGGTGGGTTGAAACATTAACTAGTTAGGTGGTGGTGGGTTGGTATATTAGACTAGTTAGGTGGTGGTGGGTTGGTATATTAGACTAGTTAGGTGGTGGTGGGTTGGTATATTAGACTGGTTAGGTGGTGGTGGGTTGGTATATTAGACTAGTTAGGTGGTGGTGGGTTGGTATATTAGACTAGTTAGGTGGTGGGGTTGGTATATTAGACTAGTTAGGTGGTGGTGGGTTGGTATGGTTAGTTAGTTAGGTGGTGGTGGGTTGGTATATTAGACTAGTTAGGTGGTGGTGGTTGGTATATTAGACTAGTTAGGTGGTTGGTGTAGTTAGTTAGTTAGGTGGTGGTTAGTTGGTATTAGACTAGTTAGGTGGTGGTGGGTTGGTATATTAGACTAGTTAGGTGGTGGTGTTAGTTAGGTTGGTATATTGACTTAGTTAGGTGGTGGTGGGTTGGTATATTAGACTAGTTAGGTGGTGGTGGGTTGGTGGTAGACTAGGTTGGTGGTATATTAGACTAGTTAGGTGGTGGGTGGTGTAGTTAGACATGTTAGTTCTGGTGGGACATGTCCATAATGAAACAGTAGGTGGTGGTTGGTTAGAAACAGTTAAGGTGGTTACTCTGTTCTAGTTAGTTAGTTAGGTGGTTTAGTTAGTTAGTTAGTCAGTTAGGTGGTATAGTTAGTTAGTTAGGTGGTGTAGTTAGTTAGTTAGGTGGTGTTAGTTAGTTAGGTGGTGTAGTTAGTTAGGTTACTCTGGTGAAACACAACCTGTGGTTAGTTAGTTAGTTAGTTAGGTGGTGTTAGTGAGTTTAGTTAGTTAGTTAGTTAGGTGGTGTTAGTTAGTTAGGTGGGGTAGTTAGTTAGGTTACTCTGTTCTCAGTAGACATGTCCATAATGAAACACAACCTCAGCGGTTAGGTGGTGTAGTTAGTTAGTTAGGTGGTGTTAGTTAGTTAGGTGGGGTAGTTAGTTAGGTTACTCTGTTCTCAGTAGACATGTCCATAATGAAACACAACCTCAGCAGGCACCAGTCCATCCAACAGCACAGCAGCAGTTTGTTCTGAGTCCTGTCAGCTTCCTCTTTTTCCTTCTATACTCCCCCTGTGAGAGCGTGTGTGTGTGTGTGTGTGTGTGTGTGGACTGCTTACCAATAGGCCCTTACATACACTGTGCGTCAATGCTGGAAGGATGTATTGGAAGCAGAGCGACGTCGGGAGGTTGGATCGTATATGAAGGGAGCGCTGGGGTTCTGTGTAGAACAGGAACAGATTGTCTGACTGGAAGGCCTCAGGGTGTCTTATGGAGTTGGGTAGTAATGCAGGATCCTCTGCTCTTCTCTCTCTCCTCTTTCTCTCTCTCTTCTCTGCTCCTCTCCTTTCTCTCTCTCCTTTCTGCTCTTCTCCTTTCTCTCTCTCCTTTCTGCTCTTCACCCTCTCTCCTCTTCTTTCTCTCCTCTCTTCTTGTTTCTCTCTCTCCTCTCCTCTGCTCCTCTCTGCTCTTCTCTCTCTCTCCTCTCTGCTCTTCTCTCTCTCTCCTCTCTGCTCTTCTCTCTCTCTCTCCTCTCTGCTCTTCTCTCTCTCTCTGCTCTTCTCTCTCTCTCTCCTCTCTGCTCTTCTCTCTCTCTCTCCTCTCTGCTCTTCTCTCTCTCTCTCCTCTCTGCTCTCTCTCTCTCTCTCTCTCTCTGCTCTTCTCTCTCTCTCTCTCTCTGCTCTTCTCTCTCTCTCTCCTCTCTGCTCTTCTCTCTCTCTCTCCTCTCTGCTCTTCTCTCTCTCTCTCCTCTCTGCTCTTCTCTCTCTCTCTCCTCTCTGCTCTTCTCTCTCTCTCTCCTCTCTGCTCTTCTCTCTCTCTCTCCTCTGCTCTCTTCTCTCTCTCTCCTCTGTGCTCTCTCTCTCTCTCTCTCTCTGCTCTTTTCTCTCTCTCTCTCTCTCTGCTCTTCTCTCTCTCTCCTCTCTCTCTCTCTCTCTCTCTCTCTCTCTCTTCTCTCTCCTCTCTGCTCTTCTCTCTCTCTCCTCTCTGCTCTTCTCTCTCTCTCTCTCTCTGCTCTTCTCTCTCTCTCTCCCCTCTCTGCTCTTCTCTCTCTCTCTCTCTCTGCTCTTCTCTCTCTCTCCTCTGCTCTTCTCTCTTCTCCTCTGCCCCCTCTTCTCTCTCTGCCCCTCTCTCTCTCTGCTCTCTCTCCTCTGCTCTCTCTCTGCTCTTCTCTTTCACCTCTCTGCTCTTCTCTCTCTCCTCTCTGCTCTCTCTCCTCTCTGCTCTCTCTCTCCTATCTGCTTTCTCTCTCTCTCTCTCTCTCTCTCTCTCTCTCTCTCTCTCTCTCTCTCTCTCTCTCTCTCTCTCTCTCTCTCTCTCTCTCTCCCTCCCTCCCCTCTGTTCTTCTCTCTCCTCTCTGCTTTTCTCTTTCACCTCTCTGCTCTTCTCTCTCTCTCTCTCTCCCCTCTTCTTCTCTCTCCTCTCTGCTTTTCTCTTTCACCTCTCTGCTCTTCTCTCTCTCTGCTCTGCTCTCTCTCTCCTCTCTGCTCTTCTCTCTCTGCTCTGCTCTCTCTCCTCTCTGCTCTTCTCTCTCTCCTCTGCTCTCTCTCTCCTCTCTGCTCTTCTCTCTCTCCTCTGCTCTGCTCTCTCTCTCTCTCTCTCTCCCCTCTGCTCTTCTCTCTCCTCTCTGCTTTTCTCTTTCACCTCTCTGCTCTTCTCTCTCTTCTCTGCTCTTCTCTCTCTCCTCTGCTCTGCTCTCTGCTCTGCTCTCTCTCTGCTCTGCTCTCTCTCTGCTCTCTCTCTCCTCTCTGCTCTCTCTCTCTGCTCTCTCTCCTCTCTGCTCTCTCTCTGCTCTCTCTCTGCTCTCTCTCTCCTCTCTGCTCTCTCTCCTCTCTGCTCTCTCTCCTCTCTGCTCTCTCTCCTCTCTGCTCTCTCTCCTCTCTGCTCTCTCTCTCCTCTCTGCTCTCTCTCTCCTCTCTGCTCTCTCTCTCCTCTCTGCTCTCTCTCTCTCCTCTGCTCTCTCTCTCTCCTCTGCTCTTCTCTCTCTCTCCTCTGCTCTCTCTCTCCTCTCTGCTCTCTCTCTCTCCTCTCTGCTCTGTCTCTCCTCTGCTCTTGTCTCTCTCTCCTCTGCTGTTCTTTCTTTCTCTCTCTCTCTCTCTCTCTCTCTCTCTCTGTCTCTCTCTCTCTCTCTCTCCTCTGCTGTTCTCTCTCTCTCTCTCTCCTCTGCTGTTCTCTCTCTCTCTCTCTCTCTCTCTCTCTCTCTCTCTCTCTCTCTCCTCTGCTCTTCTCCCCTCTCTCTTTCTGAAAGTGACTGTCTCCACTCCTCTCTCTTTCTTCCCTCTCTCTGGGTTTCTCTCACTCTCTTAAGTGCTTTATTGTCATGGGAAACATATGTTTATTTTGTCAAAGCAAGTGAAGTAGATAATAAACAAAAGTGAAATTAACATATTAACGGTAAACATTACACTCACAGAAGTTAAAAAATAATAAAGACATTTCAAATGTCATGGCTATTTACAGTGTTGTAACGATGTGCAAATAGTACAAAAGGGAAATAAATAATCATAAATATAGGTTGTATTTACAATGGTGTTTGTTCTTCACTGGTTGCCCTTTTCTTGAGGCAACAGGTCACAAATCTTGCTGCTGTGATGGCACACTGTGGTATTTCACCCAGTAGATATGGGAGTTTATCAAAATTGGATTTGTTTTTGAATTCTTTGTGGATCTGTGTAATCTGAGAGAAATATGTGTCTCTAATATGGTCATACATTTGGGCAGGAGGTTAGGAAGTGCAGCTCAGTTTCCACCTCATTTTGTGGGCAGTGAGCACATAGCCTGTCTTCTCTTGAGAGCCATGTCTGCCTACGGCGGCCTTTCTCAATAGCAAGGCTATGCAGTTCTTGACAGTTGACAGTTCTAGCTCTCCTGGTTGTGATGTAACAATGCCAAGATGGTGATTGACAGTTCTAGCTCTCCTGGCAGTGATGTAACAATGCCAAGATGGTGATTGACAGTTCTAGCTCTCCTGGCAGTGATGTAACAATGTCAAGATGGTGATTGACAGTTCTAGCTCTCCTGGCAGTGATGTAACAATGTCAAGATGGTGATTGACAGTTCCAGTTACCTGGTGTTCTAAATCCTCGTGTTTACTTTCCCCTTTTTTTTAAAGAAACACACGGACCGGACAAGTAGATGCGCAATGGTTTATTGTCATTGTAGTTTAATTAGCACGTTTTTGGTGCTAAACGATGTAGAATATTGGCCTGTTGGAAACTACAACTCCCTACTACATCGCACAGTTCGGGCTTGATCTGGTTTTTGTCTGGAGAAACGGTGCATTGAGCTCACAGAAAAAAAATAAGCAACATTTCAGTTAATCGCTCAGCATTGTTACCAACTACAGATCCCAGCATGCAGTGCTAGAAGCTGAGCCCACTGCCTCCCGGTAGCAGCGGGTCCCAGCGGGTCCCAGCCAACTACCTCTCCAGAGCTGTGCAGGGAGGAGAACAGCACAGCAGGCCCAGTGTTTCAGTGTTTCTGAGCTGGAGTCACTAGTCCCACAGATTGCAGAGTAGCTGGAGATATATTTCTGAGGGAGCTTAACGGGGTCTGGAGCTAGCTGGAGATATATCTCTGAGGGAGCTTAACAGGGTCTGGAGCTAGCTGGAGATATCTCTCTGAGGGAGCTTAACGGGGTCTGAAGCTAGCTGGGAATATCTCTCTGAGGGAGCTTAACGGGGTCTGGAGCTAGCTGGAGATATCTCTCTGAGGGAGCTTAACGGGGTCTGGAGCTAGCTGGAGATATATCTCTGAAGGAGCTTAACGGGGTCTGGAGCTAGCTGGAGATATCTCTCTGTTGAGGGAGCTTAACGGGGTCTGGAGCTAGCTGGAGATATCTCTCTGAGGGAGCTTAACGGGGTCTGGAGCTAGCTGGAGATATCTCTGTTGAGGGAGCTTAACGGGGTCTGGAGCTAGCTGGAGATATCTCTCTGTTGAGGGAGCTTAACGGGGTCTGGAGCAAGCTGGAGATATCTCTCTGTTGAGGGAGCTTAACGGGGTCTGGAGCAAGCTGGAGATATCTCTCTGTTGAGGGAGCTTAACGGGGTCTGGAGCTAGCTGGAGATATCTCTGTTGAGGGAGCTTAACGGGGTCTGGAGCTAGCTGGAGATATCTCTCTGTTGAGGGAGCTTAACAGGGTCTGGAGCTAGCTGGAGATATCTCTCTGTTGAGGGAGCTTAACGGGGTCTGGAGCTAGCTGGAGATATCTCTCTGTTGAGGGAGCTTAACGGGGTCTGGAGCTAGCTGGAGATATCTCTGAGGGAGCTTAACAGAGTGGAGCTAGCTAGCTTCTCTGATGTTACCCTCAGTCAAAGCCAGACTCATTTCCTATTTGATGCCTTCCAACAGTGAGTTAAGCTCCTCCCACTGAGCCACCGGGAGTCCTGTACTTCTTAAGAGGAGAGATAAAGCACCCTGGTTACAAGGAGATGATGGTCTGGGAGTTGGTGTTTTTGAATGATGTTTGTCTTTCAGTCCGTTTTCTACATGGATGAGAGGGTTGAAGTTTCCCCTGATAAACACATGAAACTGACTGTCTGCTGTTTACCTGAGTGGTTCTGTGTGTTTGTGTGTTCCTCTGGTTTGGTGTGTGTGTGTGTTCGTGTTCCTCTGGTTTAGTGTGTGTGTGTTCGTGTTCCTCTGGTTTGGTGTGTGTGTGTTCGTGTTCCTCTGGTTTAGTGTGTGTGTGTGTGTGTTCGTGTTCCTCTGGTTAAGTGTGTGTGTGTTCCTCTGGTTTAGTGTGTGTGTGTTCCTCTGGTTTAGTGTGTGTGTGTGTGTGTGTTCCTCTGGTTTAGTGTGTGTGTGTGTGTGTTCCTCTGGTTTGGTGTGTGTGTTCCTCTGGTTTGGTGTGTGTTCCTCTGGTTTGGTGTGTGTGGTTCCTCTGGTTTGGTGTGTGTGTGTGTTCCTCTGGTTTGGTGTGTGTGTGTGTTCTTCTGGTTTGGTGTGTGTGTGTGTTCCTCTGGTTTGGTGTGTGTGTGTGTTCCTCTGGTTTGGTGTGTGTGTGTTCCTCTGGTTGTGTGTGTGTGTTCCTCTGGTTTGGTGTGTGTGTGTGTTCCTCTGGTTTGGTGTGTGTGGTTCCTCTGGTTTGGTGTGTGTGTGTGTTCCTCTGGTTTGGTGTGTGTGTGTGTTCCTCTGGTTTGGTGTGTGTGTGTGTTCCTCTGGTTTGGTGTGTGTGTGTGTTCCTCTGGTTTGGTGTGTGTGTGTGTTCCTCTGGTTTGGTGTGTGTGTGTGTTCCTCTGGTTTGGTGTGTGTGGTTCCTCTGGTTTGGTGTGTGTGTGTGTTCTCTGGTTTGGTGTGTGTGTGTGTCCTCTGGTTTGGTGTGTGTGTGTTCCTCTGGTTTGGTGTGTGTGTGTGTTCCTCTGGTTTGGTGTGTGTGTGTGTTCCTCTGGTTTGGTGGTGTGTGTGTGTGTTCCTCTGGTTTGGTGTGTGTGTGTGTTCCTCTGGTTTGGTGTGTGTGTGTGTTCCTCTGGTTTGGTGTGTGTGTGTTCCTCTGGTTTGGTGTGTGTGTGTTCCTCTGGTTGTGTGTGTGTGTGTGTGTGTTCCTCTGGTTTGGTGTGTGTGTGTGTGTTCCTCTGGTTTGGTGTGTGTGTGTGTGTTCCTCTGGTTTGGTGTGTGTGTGTGTTCCTCTGGTTTGGTGTGTGTGTGTGTTCCTCTGGTTTGGTGTGTGTGTGTGTTCCTCTAGTCTGGTGTGTGTGTGTGTTCCTCTAGTCTGGTGTGTGTGTGTGTTCCTCTAGTTTGGTGTGTGTGTGTTCCTCTGGTTTGGTGTGTGTGTGTTCCTCTGGTTTGGTGTGTGTGTGTTCCTCTGGTTTGGTGTGTGTGTGTTCCTCTGGTTTGGTGTGTGTGTTCCTCTGGTTTGGTGTGTGTGTGTTCCTCTGGTTTGGTGTGTGTGTGTTCCTCTGGTTTGGTGTGTGTGTGTTCCTCTGGTTTGGTGTGTGTGTTCCTCTGGTTTGGTGTGTGTGTTCCTCTGGTTTGGTGTGTGTGTGTGTGTTTCTCTAGTTTGGTGTGTGTGTGTGTGTGTGTGTTCCTCTGGTTTAGTGTGTGTGTGTTTCCTCTAGTTTGGTGTGTGTGTGTGTGTGTGTGTTCCTCTAGTTTGGTGTGTGTGTGTGTGTGTTTCCTCTAGTTTGGTGTGTGTGTGTGTGTGTTCCTCTAGTTTGGTGTGTGTGTGTGTTCCTCTGGTTTGGTGTGTGTGTGTGTTCCTCTAGTTTGGTGTGTGTGTGTGTGTGTGTGTGTGTGCGCGCCTCTGGTTTAGTGTGTGTGAAGGCACTCGGGAGGCTGTGCGTTGCGGGTGGCCGGTTGACTGGTATCGATCAAGCGTCTCTCCAGGACATAAATACAGGCTGAATAGATTCCAGATTCCAATCGAGGCTCAGACCACAATTAAAATGATTGATCGTTAAGGGAATTGATCATTAAGGGAGTAAAACTAATACCGAACTGCTGGCAAATGTACAAAACAATGAATGTTAAACGTCTGCTAATTGCGTCACTTCAGGGCCACTCTGTTAAATAAGACATATATCAACTGGTACCCTATTCCCTATGTAGTGCACTACTTTAGACCAGAGCCCTATAGAACCCTATTCCCTATGTAGTGCACTACTTTAGACCAGAGCCCTATAGAACCCTATTCCCTATATAGTGCACTACTTTAGACCAGAGCCCTATAGAACCCTATTCCTATGTGTGCACTACTTTAGACCAGAGCCCTATAGAACCCTATTCCCTATGTAGTGCACTACTTTAGACCAGAGCCCTATAGAACCCTATTCCCTATGTAGTGCACTACTTTAGACCAGAGCCCTATAGAACCCTATTCCCTATGTAGTGCACTACTTTAGACCAGAGCCCTATAGAACCCTATTCCCTATGTAGTGCACTACTTTAGACCAGAGCCCTATAGAACCCTATTCCCTATATAGTCCACTACTTTAGACCAGAGCCCTATAGAACCCTATTCCCTATGTAGTGCACTACTTTAGGCCAGAGCCCTATAGAACCCTATTCCCTATATAGTGCACTACTTTAGACCATAGTGCACTTGGGACGGGCCGGGTGGAGTGGGACAGAACCGTAGCCTATAGCTGTACAGAACCGTAGCCTATAGCTGTACAGAACCGTAGCCTATAGCTGTACAGAACCGTAGCCTATAGCTGTACAGAACCGTAGCCCATAGCTGTACAGAACCGTAGCCCATAGCTGTACAGAACCGTAGCCCATAGCTGTACAGAACCGTAGCCTATAGCTACCCCGTACAGAACCGTAGCCTATAGCTACCCCGTACAGAACCGTAGCCTATAGCTGTACAGAACCGTAGCCTATAGCTGTACAGAACCGTAGCCTATAGCTGTACAGAACCGTAGCCTATAGCTGTACAGAACCGTAGCCTATAGCTGTACAGAACCGTAGCCCACCGTGCCCTGTGGCTCTGTTGGGTGTTTGACGAGGTCATTTCTCTGCGTTGACGCGTCCCCTTCCATCCTCCTGTCATGCAGTGATGCTGCCTGCATGCCTGAGGTTCCTAATGATCATTGATGCTCTGGAATTGTGGGTAATGAAACGGAACACTCTCCTTCTCCTGTGTTTTGCCGTGAAACCGTCCTCACACAGAGGAGAGGAAACCGCCGTCCGTGTCCCAGATGACAGGCTCGGGTGGTGCACTATTTCAGCCCAGGGGCACAAGGCCTAAAGCCTAGTTGTCCTCTGGATGTGTTGCGGTAGTCGTTCAGGATGTGGCCTGTAGGGGGTGCTGGAGCTTCATGGTGAACCTGCTGGGTGTCACACTGCAGCAGCTGGGACCTGGAGACCAGAACACAGGGAGGGAGGGAGGGGGCTGATAATAACTACTGCACTCTACTATTACAACCAGCTACAGTGTCTGTCTCTCTCTCTCTCTTGTTATCATTCTTGTCTTTTCTTTCTCTCGTTATCATTCTTGTCCTCTGTCTGTCTCTTTCTGTCTGTCTCTTTCTGTCTGTCTCTTTGTCTGTCTGTCTGTCTGTCTGTCTGTCTGTCTGTCTGTCTGTCTGTCTGTCTGTCTGTCTGTCTGTCTGTCTGTCTGTCTGTCTGTCTGTCTGTCTGTCTGTCTGTCTGTCTGTCTGTCTGTCTGTCTGTCTGTCTGTCTGTCTGTCTGTCTGTCTGTCTGTCTGTCTGTCTGTCTGTCTGTCTGTCTGTCTGTCTGTCTGTCTGTCTGTCTGTCTGTCTGTCTGTCTGTCTGTCTGTCTGTCTGTCTGTCTGTCTGTCTGTCTGTCTGTCTGTCTGTCTGTCTGTCTGTCTGTCTGTCTGTCTGTCTGTCTGTCTGTCTGTCTGTCTGTCTGTCTGTCTGTCTGTCTGTGCCTCTCTAATGAACAACCTGTTGATCTTCTTGAACCTTTCTCCTTTCCTCTCCTCCACTTCCCCTCTTTCTCCTTTCCTCTCCTCCACTTCCCCTCTTTCTCCTCTCCTCTCCTCCACTTCCCCTCTTTCTCCTCTCCTCTCCTCCACTTCCCCTCTTTCTCCTCTCCTCCACTTCCCCTCTTTCTCCTCTCCTCCACTTCCCCTCTTTCTCCTTTCCTCCACTTCCCCTCTTTCTCCTTTCCTCTCCTCCACTTCCCCTCTTTCTCCTTTCCTCTCCTCCACTTCCCCTCTTTCTCCTTTCCTCTCCTCCACTTCCCCTCTTTCTCCTCTCCTCCACTTCCCCTCTTTCTCCTCTCCTCCACTTCCCCTCTTTCTCCTCTCCTCCACTTCCCCTCTTTCTCCTCTCCTCCTCCACTTCCCCTCTTTCTCCTCTCCTCCTCCACTTCCCCTCTTTCTCCTTTCCTCCACTTCCCCTCTTTCTCCTTTCCTCCACTTCCCCTCTTTCTCCTTTCCTCTCCTCCACTTCCCCTCTTTCTCCTCTCCTCCTCCACTTCCCCTCTTTCTCCTCTCCTCCACTTCCCCTCTTTCTCCTCTCCTCCTCCACTTCCCCTCTTTCTCCTCTCCTCCTCCACTTCCCCTCTTTCTCCTCCCCTCCACTTCCCCTCTTTCTCCTCTCCTCCTCCACTTCCCCTCTTTCTCCTCTCCTCCTCCACTTCCCTCTTTCTCCTCTCCTCCTCCACTTCCCCTCTTTCTCCTCTCCTCCTCCACTTCCCCTCTTTCTCCTCTCCTCCTCCACTTCCCCTCTTTCTCCTCTCCTCCTCCACTTCCCCTCTTTCTCCTCTCCTCCACTTCCCCTCTTTCTCCTCTCATCCACTTCCCCTCTTTCTCCTCTCATCCACTTCCCCTCTTTCTCCTCCCCTCCACTTCCCCTCTTTCTCCTCCCCTCCACTTCCCCTTCTCTCCCCCCTGCTGAAGGTCCCTCCCCTCCCCCCCCCCCCCGCCGTCCGATGTTTAATTGAATATAGACACTGAATGATCCTAGTGATGTGAAAAAAAAGCCCCCTCCAGAGTCTGAGTACGGACAGATAAGCAGGCTTCTAGTTTGGTGCTTTAATTCACATGATTGGGGACATTAGCAGAGTGAGAAAGGAACCAACTCTGTTGTAGTGGTTACGTCCCAAACAGCACCCTATTACCTATGGACCCTGGTCTAAAGTAGTGTAGATACGTCCCAAACAGCACCCTATTACCTATTGACCCTGGTCTAAAGTAGTGTGGATACGTCCCAAACAGCACACTATTACCTATGGACCCTGGTCTAAAGTAGTGTGGATACGTCCCAAACAGCACCCTATTACCTATTGACCCTGGTCTAAAGTAGTGTGGATACGTCCCAAACAGCACACTATTACCTATGGACCCTGGTCTAAAGTAGTGTGGATACGTTCCAAACAGCACCCTATCACCTATGGATCCTGGTCTAAAGTAGTGTGGATACGTCCCAAACAGCACCCTATCACCTATGGACCCTGGTCTAAAGTAGTGTGGATACGTCCCAAACAGCACCCTATTACCTATGGACCCTGGTCTAAAGTAGTGTGGATACGTCCCAAACAGCACCCTATTACCTATGGGCCCTGGTCTAAAGTAGTGTGGATACGTCCCAAACAGCACCCTATGGACCCCATCTCTGATGTTAAAAATTGCAGGGCTGTGGTTTTGTCTTTCAATAATGCACTGCTTAAGAGGCTTTCATGAAGCCTCCAATGCCTGAGCTCTATGCTGGCTGGCTCCAGTCTACAAATTGCTGAATCACAGTACAGGGAGAAAGAGTGAGAGAGCGATTCAGGGAGGGAGAGAGAGCGGTTAAGGGAGAGAGAGAGGTTCAGGGAGGGAGAGAGAGAGGTTCAGGGAGGGAGAGAGAAAGAGGTTCAGGGAGGGAGAGAGAGAGGTTCAGGGAGGGAGAGAGAGAGAGCTTCAGGGAGGGAGAGAGAGAGGTTCAGGGAGGGAGAGAGAGTTGTCAGGGAGGGAGAGAGAGAGGTCTCAGGGAGGGAGAGAGAGAGGTTCAGGGAGGGAGAGAGAGAGGTTCAGGGAGGGAGAGAGAGAGGTTCAGGGAGGGAGAGAGAGAGGTTCAGGGAGGGAGAGAGAGAGGTTCAGGGAGAGAGAGAGAGAGGTTCAGGGAGGGAGAGAGAGAGGTTCAGGGAGGGAGAGAGAGAGGTTCAGGGAGGGAGAGGGAGAGGTTCACGGAGGGAGAGGGAGAGATTCAGGGAGGGAGAGAGAGAGGTTCAGGGAGGGAGAGAGAGAGAGGTTCAGGGAGGGAGAGAGAGAGAGGTTCACGGAGGGAGAGTGAGAGATTCAGGGAGGGAGAGGGAGAGATTCAGGGAGGGAGAGGGAGAGATTCAGGGAGGGAGAGGGAGAGATTCAGGGAGGGAGAGGGAGAGAAACGGGCAGGGAGAGAGATTCGGGGTGGGAGGGAGAGAGAAAATGGCTGAAATCAACAAAAACAAAAAGTTATCCAAATGAAAATGTCTGTTAGGATGTTAACTCTCTTCAACCTGAGAACGTGGAACCTTCTGACCTTGTTCAAACCGGCCAACTGACTGACTACTGTGACGAGCTGTCTGCTGGTGTGAAGAGACTTATCTCAATCCTGAAGGTCACTCCAGAGCTCCCTACTGTGATGGGCTGCGTCCCACATGCCAACCTATATGTTTTAAAGGCAAAGAAAAACTATTTAAATGATGTATGAATTCACAATGCAGATATGGTCCTGTGTATGACCACTAGAGGGCAATACAGTTCAATCTACCACAGTTGGAGCTACCTACCAGGCGGTGTCAGGGCTTACCTACCAGGCGGCGTCGGGGCTTACCTACCAGGCGGCGTCGGGGCTGACCTACCAGGTGGCGTCAGGGCTGACCTACCAGGCGGCGTCAGGGCTGACCTACCAGGCGGTGTCGGGGCTGACCTACCAGGCGGTGTCGGGGCTGACCTACCAGGCGGTGTCGGGGCTGACCTACCAGGCGGTGTCGGGGCTGACCTACCAGGCGGTGTCGGGGCTGACCTACCAGGCGGTGTCGGGGCTGACCTACCAGGCTGTGTCGGGGCTTACCTACCAGGCGGTGTCGGGGCTTACCTACCAGGCGGCGTCGGGGCTGACCTACCAGGCGGCGTCGGGGCTGACCTACCAGGCGGCGTCGGGACTTTACCTACCAGGAGGCGTCGGGGCTTACCTACCAGGCTGCGTCGGGGCTGACCTACCAGGAGGCGTCAGGGCTGACCTACCAGGCGGCGTCAGGGCTTACTTACCAGGCGGTGTTCACCTTACTGCTGTACTACTCCCACTTAGCAACGATGGTAGTTTATGCTGTTTTTAGGTTTAACACTCCTAATTCCCTGTATATTGCCGTACTTTTGACCATGGCCCGTAGGATGTGTCCCAAATGGCATCCTACCTGGGGCTGTGATGAAGTTTCTGGCCACCCTCTCCTCACACTCAAAAGGCACTTTTTGTTGTTGCTCTGGATTCGGGTTCACAGGCTGTCCGCGTTCCCCAGCGGGCCGAACAACCGACTGATCATTAAAGAACACGTTTCTGGACCATCAAGAATGAAGTGGGATTCCTGAGTGAATCGTCGTAGGTTAATGCCGTTTTGGCACGTACCACACCAACCTGCCAAGCTTCACACCTGCGGGGAAATTGGGACGTGAGGAAAATAATTGGGATGGAGAGTGTGAGAGTGAAGGAGAGAGACACGGGGAGAGAGGGGCAGAGAGGTGAAGAGAGAGACAAGGTGAGGTGGGAGAGAGACACGGGGTGGGAGAGAGAGACGGGTTGGGAGAGAGAGACTGGGTGGGAGAGAGAGACGGGGTGGGAGAGAGAGACGGGGTGGGAGAGAGAGACTGGGTGGGAGAGAGAGACTGGGTGGGAGAGAGACACGGGTTGGGAGAGAGACACGGGGTGGGAGAGAGACACGGGGTGGGAGAGAGACACGGGGTGGGAGAGAGAGACGGGGTGGGAGAGAGAGACTGGGTGGGAGAGAGAGACACGGGGAGAGATGAAGAGAGACACGGGGGCTGAGAGAGAGAGACACGGGGGCTGAGAGAGAGACACAGGGGCTGAGAGAGAGAGACGGGGGCTGAGAGACGGGGGCTGAGAGACGGGGGCTGAGAGAGAGAGACGGGGGCTGAGAGAGAGAAAAGACTGGACACCCTTACTCTCTGCTGTGCTCCCCTGCAGGGTTGAGTTTTATTGATATGGACCAACACTACAGGGGTTATTAATATGGACCAACACTACAGGGGTTATTAATATGGACCAACACTACAGGGGTTATTAATATGGACCAACACTACAGGGGTTATTAATATGGACCAACACTACAGGGGTTATTAATATGGACCAACACTACAGGGGTTATTAATATGGACCAACACTACAGGGGGGTTATTAATATGGACCAACACTACAGGTGGTTATTAATATGGACCAACACTACAGGGGGGTTATTAATATGGACCAACACTACAGGGGTTATTAATATGGACCAACACTACAGGGGTTATTAATACGGACCAACACTACAGGGGTTATTAATACGGACCAACACTACAGGGGTTATTAATATGGACCAACACTACAGGGGTTATTAATACGGACCAACACTACAGGGGTTATTAATACGGACCAACACTACAGGGGTTATTAATACGGACCAACACTACAGGGGTTATTAATATGGACCAACACTACAGGGGTTATTAATATGGACCAGCACTACAGGGGGGTTATTAATATGGACCAACACTACAGGGGGGTTATTAATATGGACCAACACTACAGGTGGTTATTAATATGGACCAACACTACAGGGGTTATTAATATGGACCAACACTACAGGGGTTATTAATATGGACCAACACTACAGGGGTTATTAATATGGACCAACACTACAGGGGGGTTATTAATATGGACCAACACTACAGGTGGTTATTAATATGGACCAACACTACAGGGGTTATTAATATGGACCAACACTACAGGGGTTATTAATATGGACCAACACTACAGGGGTTATTAATACGGACCAACACTACAGGGGTTATTAATACGGACCAACACTACAGGGGGGTTATTAATACAGACCAACACTACAGGGGGGTTATTAATATGGACCAACACTACAGGGGTTATTAATATGGACCAACACTACAGGGGTTATTAATATGGACCAACACTACAGGGGTTATTAATATGGACCAACACTACAGGGGTTATTAATATGGACCAACACTACAGGGGTTATTAATATGGACCAACACTACAGGGGTTATTAATATGGACCAACACTACAGGGGTTATTAATATGGACCAACACTACAGGGGTTATTAATATGGACCAACACTACAGGGGTTATTAATATGGACCAACACTACAGGGGGGTTATTAATATGGACCAACACTACAGGGGTTATTAATATGGACCAACACTACAGGGGTTATTAATATGGACCAACACTACAGGGGTTATTAATATGGACCAACACTACAGGGGTTATTAATACGGACCAACACTACAGGGGTTATTAATATGGACCAACACTACAGGGGTTATTAATATGGACCAACACTACAGGGGTTATTGATATGGACCAACACTACAGGAGTTATTAATATGGACCAACACTACAGGGGTTATTGATATGGACCAACACTACAGGGGTTATTAATATGGACCAACACTACAGGGATTATTAATATGGACCAACACTACAGGGGGGGTTATTAATATGGACCAACACCAAGAGACGGGGTGGGGGTTGTAGTATATTAGGGGAGGAAGAGACTGGGTGGGGGTTGTAGTATATTAGGGGAGGAAGAGACTGGGTGGGGGTTGTAGTATATTAGGGAGGAAGAGACTGGGTGGGGGGTTGTAGTATATTAGGGGAGGGAGAGACTGGGTGGGGGTTGTAGTATATTAGGGGAGGGGAGGAAGAAGACTGGGTGGGGGTTGTAGTATATTAGGGGAGGGAGGAAGAGACTGGGTGGGGGGTTGTAGTATATTAGGGGAGGGAGAGACTGGGTGGGGGTTGTAGTATATTAGGGAGGGAGGAAGAGACTGGGTGGGGGTTGTAGTATTTTAGGGGAGGGAGAGACTGGGTGGGGGTTGTAGTATATTAAGGGAGGAAGAGACTGGGTGGGGGTTGTAGTATATTAGGGAGGAAGAGACTGGGTGGGGGTTGTAGTATATTAGGGAGGGGAGGAAGAGACTGGGTGGGGGTTGTAGTATATTAGGGGAGGGGAGGAAGAGACTGGGTGGGGGTTGTAGTATATTAGGGGAGGAAGAGACTGGGTGGGGGGTTGTAGTATATTAGGGAGGAAGAGACTGGGTGGGGGGTTGTAGTATATTAGGGGAGGAAGAGACTGGGTGGGGGTTGTAGTATATTAGGGGAGGAAGAGACTGGGTGGGGGTTGTAGTATATTAGGGAGGGGAGGAAGAGACTGGGTGGGGGGTTGTAGTATATTAGGGAGGGAGGAAGAGACTGGGTGTGGGGTTGTAGTATATTAGGGGAGGAAGAGACTGGGTGGGGGTTGTAGTATATTAGGGGAGGGAGGAAGAGACAGGGTAGGGGGTTGTAGTATATTAGGGGAGGAAGAGACTGGGTGGGGGTTGTAGTATATTAGGGGAGGAGGAAGAGACTGGGTGGGGGGTTGTAGTATATTAGGGAGGAGAGACTGGGTGGGGGTTGTAGTATATTAGGGGAGGAAGAGACTGGGTGGGGGGTTGTAGTATATTAGGGAGGAAGAGACTGGGTGGGGGTTGTAGTATATTAGGGGAGGAAGAGACTGGGTGGGGGTTGTAGTATATTAGGGGAGGAAGAGACTGGGTGGGGGTTGTAGTATATTAGGGGAGGGAGGAAGAGACTGGGTGGGGGTTGTAGTATATTAGGGGGGGGAAGAGACTGGGTGGGGGTTGTAGTATATTAGGGGAGGGAGAGACTGGGTGGGGGTTGTAGTATATTAGGGGAGGGGGGTTGTAAGAGAGGAAGAGACTGGGTGGGGGTTGTAGTATATTAGGGGAGGAAGAGACTGGGTGGGGGTTGTAGTATATTAGGGGAGGGAGAGACTGGGTGGGGGTTGTAGTATATTAGGGGAGGGAAGAGACTGGGTGGGGGTTGTAGTATATTAGGGAGGGAGGAAGAGACTGGGTGGGGGTTGTAGTATATTAGGGAGGGAGGAAGAGACTGGGTGGGGGTTGTAGTATATTAGGGGAGGAGAGAGACTGGGTGGGGGTTGTAGTATATTAGGGAGGGGAGGAAGAGACTGGGTGGGGGTTGTAGTATATTAGGGGGAGGAAGAGACTGGGTGGGGGTTGTAGTATATTAGGGAGGAAGAGACTGGGTGGGGGTTGTAGTATATTAGGGGAGGAAGAGACTGTCATGGGGGTTGTAGTATATTAGGGGAGGAGGAAGAGACTGGGTGGGGGTTGTAGTATATTAGGGAGGAGGAAGAGACTGGGTGGGGGTTGTAGTATATTAGGGGAGGAAGAGACTGGGTGGGGGTTGTAGTATATTAGGGGAGGAAGAGACTGGGTGGGGGTTGTAGTATATTAGGGGAGGAGGAGAGACTGGGTGGGGGTTGTAGTATATTAGGGGAGGGAGGAAGAGACTGGGTGGGGGGTTGTAGTATATTAGGGGAGGAAGAGACTGGGTGGGGGTTGTAGTATATTAGGGGAGGGAGGAAGAGACTGGGTGGGGGTTGTAGTATATTAGGGAGGAAGAGACTGGGTGGGGGTTGTAGTATATTAGGGAGGGGAAGAGACTGGGTGGGGGTTGTAGTATATTAGGGGAGGAAGAGACTGGGTGGGGGTTGTAGTATATTAGGGAGGAAGAGACTGGGTGGGGGTTGTAGTATATTAGGGAGGAAGAGACTGGGTGGGGGTTGTAGTATATTAGGGGAGGAAGAGACTGGGTGGGGGTTGTAGTATATTAGGGGAGGGAGGAAGAAGACTGGGTGGGGGTTGTAGTATATTAGGGAGGGAGGAAGAGACTGGGTGGGGGGTTGTAGTATATTAGGGAGGAAAGAGACTGGGTGGGGGTTGTAGTATATTAGGGGAGGGGAGGAAGAGACTGGGTGGGGTTGTAGTATATTAGGGAGGAAGAGACTGGGTGGGGGTTGTAGTATATTAGGGGAGGAAGAGACTGGGTGGGGGTTGTAGTATATTAGGGAGGAAGAGACTGGGTGGGGGTTGTAGTATATTAGGGAGGAGGAGAGACTGGGTGGGGGTTGTAGTATATTAGGGAGGAAGAGACTGGGTGGGGGTTGTAGAGATATTAGGGAGGAAGGAAGAGACTGGGTGGGGGTTGTAGTATATTAGGGGAGGGGAGGAAGAGACTGGGTGGGGGGTTGTAGTATATTAGGGGAGGGAAAGAGACTGGGTGGGGGGTTGTAGTATATTAGGGAGGAAGAGACTGGGTGGGGGGTTGTAGTATATTAGGGGAGGGAGAGACTGGGTGGGGGGGGTTGTAGTATATTAGGGGGAGGAAGAGACTGGGTGGGGGTTGTAGTATATTAGGGGAGGAAGAGACTGGGTGGGGGTTGTAGTATATTAGGGAGGGAGGAAGAGACTGGGTAGGGGTTGTAGTATATTAGGGGAGGAAGAGACTGGGTGGGGGTTGTAGTATATTAGGGGAGGAAGAGACTGGGTGGGGGTTGTAGTATATTAGGGAGGAAGAGACTGGGTGGGGGGTTGTAGTATATTAGGGGTAGGGGTTGTAGTATATTAGGGAGGAGGAAGAGACTGGGTGGGGGGTTGTAGTATATTAGGGAGGAAGAGACTGGGTGGGGGGTTGTAGTATATTAGGGAGGAAGAGACTGGGTGGGGGTTGTAGTATATTAAGGGAGGGAGGAAGAGACTGGGTGGGGGTTGTAGTATATTAGGGAGGAAGAGACTGGGTGGGGGTTGTAGTATATTAGGGAGGAAGAGACTGGGTGGGGGTTGTAGTATATTAGGTGAGGAAGAGACTGGGTGGGGGTTGTAGTATATTAGGGGTAGGGGTTGTAGCATATTAGGGAGGGAGGAAGAGACTGGGTGGGGGGTTGTAGTATATTAGGGAGGAAGAGACTGGGTGGGGGTTGTAGTATATTAGGGAGGAAGAGACTGGGTGGGGGGTTGTAGTATATTAAGGGAGGGAGGAAGAGACTGGGTGGGGGTTGTAGTATATTAGGGAGAGGAAGAGACTGGGTGGGGTTGTAGTATATTAGGGGAGGAAGAGACTGGGTGGGGGTTGTAGTATATTAGGGGAGGAGAGACTGGGTGGGGGTTGTAGTATATTAGGGAGGGAGGAAGAGACTGGGTGGGGGTTGTAGTATATTAGGGAGGGGAGGAAGAGACTGGGTGGGGGTTGTAGTATATTAGGGGAGGAAGAGACTGGGTGGGGGTTGTAGTATATTAGGGGAGGAAGAGACTGGGTAGGGGTTGTAGTATATTAGGGAGGAAGAGACTGGGTGGGGGTTGTAGTATATTAGGGGTGGGGGTTGTAGTATATTAGGGGAGGAAGAGACGGGGTGGGGTTGTAGTATATTAGGGGAGGAGGAAGAGACTGGGTGGGGGTTGTAGTATATTAGGGAAGGAAGAGACGGGGTGGGGGTTGTAGTATATTAGGGAGGAAGAGACTGGGTGGGGGGTTATAGTATATTAGGGGTGGGGGTTGTAGTATATTAGGGGAGGAAGAGACGGGGGGGGGTTGTAGTATATTAGGGAGGGAGGAAGAGACTGGGTGGGGGTTGTAGTATATTAGGGAAGGAAGAGACGGGGTGGGGGTTGTAGTATATTAGGGAGGAAGAGACTGGGTGGGGGTTGTAGTATATTAGGGAGGGAGGAAGAGACTGGGTGGGGGTTGTAGTATATTAGTGGAGGAAGAGACTGGGTGGGGTTGTAGTATATTAGGGAGGGAGGAAGAGACTGGGTGGGGGTTGTAGTATATTAGGGGAGGAAGAGACTGGGTGGGGGTTGTAGTATATTAGGGGGGGAGAGACTGGGTGGGGGTTGTAGTATATTAGGGAGGAAGAGACTGGGTGGGGGTTGTAGTATATTAGGGGAGGGAGAGACTGGGTGGGGGGTTGTAGTATATTAGGGCAGGAAGAGACTGGGTGGGGGGTTGTAGTATATTAAGGGAGGAAGAGACTGGGTGGGGGGTTGTAGTATATTAGGGGAGGGAGAGACTGGGTGGGGGTTGTAGTATATTAGGGAGGGAGGAAGAGACTGGGTGGGGGGTTGTAGTATATTAGGGGAGGAAGAGACTGGGTGGGGGTTGTAGTATATTAGGGGAGGAAGAGACTGGGTGGGGGTTGTAGTATATTAGGGAGGAAGAGACTGGGTGGGGGTTGTAGTATATTAGGGAGGGAGACTGGGTGGGGGTTGTAGTATATTAGGGAGGGAGGAAGAGACTGGGTGGGGGTTGTAGTATATTAGGGAGGAAGAGACTGGGTGGGGGTTGTAGTATATTAGGGAGGAAGAGACTGGGTGGGGGTTGTAGTATATTAGGGGAGGAAGAGACTGGGTGGGGGTTGTAGTATATTAGGGGAGGGAGAGACTGGGTGGGGGTTGTAGTATATTAGGTGAGGGGAGGAAGAGACTGGGTGGGGGTTGTAGTATATTAGGGGAGGAGGAAGAGACTGGGTGGGGGGTTGTAGTATATTAGGGGAGGAAGAGACTGGGTGGGGGTTGTAGTATATTAGGGAGGGGAGGAAGAGACAGGGTAGGGGTTGTAGTATATTAGGGAGGAAGAGACTGGGTGGGGGTTGTAGTATATTAGGGAGGGAGGAAGAGACTGGGTGGGGGGTTGTAGTATATTAGGGGAGGAAGAGACTGGGTGGGGGGTTGTAGTATATTAGGGGAGGGAGAGACTGGGTGGGGGTTGTAGTATATTAGGGAGGGGAGGAAGAGACTGGGTGGGGGTTGTAGTATATTAGGGAGGAAGAGACTGGGTGGGGGTTGTAGTATATTAGGGAGGAAGAGACTGGGTGGGGGGTTGTAGTATATTAGGGAGGAAGAGACTGGGTGGGGGTTGTAGTATATTAGGGAGGGGAGGAAGAGACTGGGTGGGGGTTGTAGTATATTAGGGAGGAAGAGACTGGGTGGGGGGTTGTAGTATATTAGGGGAGGGAGAGACTGGGTGGGGGGTTGTAGTATATTAGGGAGGGAGAGACTGGGTGGGGGTTGTAGTATATTAGGGAGGAAGAGACTGGGTGGGGGGTTGTAGTATATTAGGGGAGGAAGAGACTGGGTGGGGGTTGTAGTATATTAGGGAGGGGAGGAAGAGACTGGGTAGGGGGTTGTAGTATATTAGGGGAGGAAGAGACTGGGTGGGGTTGTAGTATATTAGGGAGGAAGAGACTGGGTGGGGGTTGTAGTATATTAGGGAGGAAGAGACTGGGTGGGGGGTTGTAGTATATTAGGGGTAGGGGTTGTAGTATATTAGGGGAGGGAGGAAGAGACTGGGTGGGGGTTGTAGTATATTAGGGGAGGAAGAGACTGGGTGGGGGTTGTAGTATATTAGGGAGGAAGAGACTGGGTGGGGGTTGTAGTATATTAAGGGAGGGAGGAAGAGACTGGGTGGGGGGCTGTAGTATATTAGGGAGGAAGAGACTGGGTGGGGTTGTAGTATATTAGGGAGGAAGAGACTGGGTGGGGGTTGTAGTATATTAGGTGAGGAAGAGACTGGGTGGGGGGTTGTAGTATATTAGGGGTAGGGGTTGTAGCATATTAGGGGAGGGAGGAAGAGACTGGGTGGGGGGTTGTAGTATATTAGGGGAGGAAGAGACTGGGTGGGGGTTGTAGTATATTAGGGAGGAAGAGACTGGGTGGGGGGTTGTAGTATATTAAGGGAGGGAGGAAGAGACTGGGTGGGGGTTGTAGTATATTAGGGGAGGAAGAGACTGGGTGGGGGTTGTAGTATATTAGGGGAGGAAGAGACTGGGTGGGGGTTGTAGTATATTAGGGAGGGAGAGACTGGGTGGGGGGTTGTAGTATATTAGGGGAGGGAGGAAGAGACTGGGTGGGGGTTGTAGTATATTAGGGAGGGAGGAAGAGACTGGGTGGGGGTTGTAGTATATTAGGGGAGGAAGAGACTGGGTGGGGGTTGTAGTATATTAGGGAGGAAGAGACTGGGTAGGGGTTGTAGTATATTAGGGGAGGAAGAGACTGGGTGGGGGTTGTAGTATATTAGGGGTGGGGTTGTAGTATATTAGGGGAGGAAGAGACGGGGTGGGGGGTTGTAGTATATTAGGGGAGGAGGAAGAGACTGGGTGGGGGTTGTAGTATATTAGGGAAGGAAGAGACGGGGTGGGGGGGTTGTAGTATATTAGGGAGGAAGAGACTGGGTGGGGGGTTATAGTATATTAGGGGTGGGGGTTGTAGTATATTAGGGAGGAAGAGACGGGGTGGGGGGTTGTAGTATATTAGGGGAGGGAGGAAGAGACTGGGTGGGGGGTTGTAGTATATTAGGGAAGGAAGAGACGGGGTGGGGGGTTGTAGTATATTAGGGAGGAAGAGACTGGGTGGGGGTTGTAGTATATTAGGGAGGGGAGGAAGAGACTGGGTGGGGGTTGTAGTATATTAGTGGAGGAAGAGACTGGGTGGGGGTTGTAGTATATTAGGGGAGGGGAGGAAGAGACTGGGTGGGGGTTGTAGTATATTAGGGGAGGAAGAGACTGGGTGGGGGTTGTAGTATATTAGGGAGGGGAGAGACTGGGTGGGGGTTGTAGTATATTAGGGGGAGGAAGAGACTGGGTGGGGGTTGTAGTATATTAGGGGAGGGAGGAAGAGACTGGGTGGGGGGTTGTAGTATATTAGGGGAGGAAGAGACTGGGTGGGGGGGTTGTAGTATATTAGGGGAGGAGAGACTGGGTGGGGGTTGTAGTATATTAGGGCAGGAAGAGACTGGGTGGGGGTTGTAGTATATTAAGGAGGAAGAGACTGGGTGGGGGTTGTAGTATATTAGGGGAGGGAGAGACTGGGTGGGGGGTTGTAGTATATTAGGGGAGGGGAGGAAGAGACTGGGTGGGGGGTTGTAGTATATTAGGGGAGGAAGAGACTGGGTGGGGGTTGTAGTATATTAGGGGAGGAAGAGACTGGGTGGGGGGTTGTAGTATATTAGGGGAGGAAGAGACTGGGTGGGGGTTGTAGTATATTAGGGGAGGGAGAGACTGGGTGGGGGTTGTAGTATATTAGGGGAGGGGAGGAAGAGACTGGGTGGGGGTTGTAGTATATTAGGGAGGAAGAGACTGGGTGGGGGTTGTAGTATATTAGGGGAGGAAGAGACTGGGTGGGGGGTTGTAGTATATTAGGGGAGGAAGAGACTGGGTGGGGGTTGTAGTATATTAGGGAGGAGAGACTGGGTGGGGGTTGTAGTATATTAGGGGAGGGGAGGAAGAGACTGGGTGGGGGTTGTAGTATATTAGGGGAGGGAGGAAGAGACTGGGTGGGGTTGTAGTATATTAGGGAGGAAGAGACTGGGTGGGGGGTTGTAGTATATTAGGGAGGGGAGGAAGAGACTGGGTGGGGGTTGTAGTATATTAGGGGGGGAGGAAGAGACTGGGTGGGGGGGTTGTAGTATATTAGGGGAGGGGAGGAAGAGACTGGGTGGGGGTTGTAGTATATTAGGGGAGGAAGAGACTGGGTGGGGGTTGTAGTATATTAGGGAGGAAGAGACTGGGTGGGGGTTGTAGTATATTAGGGAGGAAGAGACTGGGTGGGGGTTGTAGTATATTAGGGAGGGGAGGAAGAGACTGGGTGGGGGTTGTAGTATATTAGGGAGGAAGAGACTGGGTGGGGGTTGTAGTATATTAGGGGAGGGGAGGAAGAGACTGGGTGGGGGTTGTAGTATATTAGGGAGGGGAGGAAGAGACTGGGTGGGGGTTGTAGTATATTAGGGAGGGAGAGACTGGGTGGGGGTTGTAGTATATTAGGGGAGGAAGAGACTGGGTGGGGGTTGTAGTATATTAGGGGGGGAGGAAGAGACTGGGTGGGGGGTTGTATATTAGGGGAGGAAGAGACTGGGTGGGGGTTGTAGTATATTAGGGGAGGAAGAGACTGGGTGGGGGTTGTAGTATATTAGGGGAGGAAGAGACTGGGTGGGGGTTGTATATTAGGGAGGAAGAGACTGGGTGGGGGGTTGTAGTATATTAGGGAGGAAGAGACTGGGTGGGGGTTGTAGTATATTAGGGAGGAAGAGACTGGGTGGGGGTTGTAGTATATTAGGGAGGGAGAGACTGGGTGGGGGTTGTAGTATATTAGGGGAGGGAGGAAGAGACTGGGTGGGGGTTGTAGTATATTAGGGAGGCGAGTAAGAGACTGGGTGGGGGTTGTAGTATATTAGGGAGGAAGAGACTGGGTGGGGGGTTGTAGTATATTAGGGGAGGGGAGGAAGAGACTGGGTGGGGGTTGTAGTATATTAGGGGAGGGAGAGACTGGGTGGGGGTTGTAGTATATTAGGGGAGGAAGAGACTGGGTGGGGGTTGTAGTATATTAGGGGAGGAAGAGACTGGGTGGGGGTTGTAGTATATTAGGGGAGGGAGAGACTGGGTGGGGGGTTGTAGTATATTAGGGAGGGGAGGAAGAGACTGGGTGGGGGGTTGTAGTATATTAGGGAGGGAGGAAGAGACTGGGTGGGGTTGTAGTATATTAGGGGAGGAAGAGACTGGGTGGGGGTTGTAGTATATTAGGGAGGGAAGGAAGAGACTGGGTGGGGGTTTTAGTATATTAGGGAGGGGAGGAAGAGACTGGGTGGGGGTTGTAGTATATTAGGGAGGAGGAAGAGACTGGGTGGGGGTTGTAGTATATTAGGGGGGGAGGAAGAGACTGGGTGGGGGTTGTAGTATATTAGGGGTGGGGGGTTGTAGTATATTAGGGAGGAAGAGACGGGGTGGGGGTTGTAGTATATTAGGGGAGGGAGGAAGAGACTGTGTGGGGGTTGTAGTATATTAGGGAAGGAAGAGACGGGGTGGGGGTTGTAGTATATTACGGGAGGAAGAGACTGGGTGCGGGGTTGTAGTATATTAGGGAGGGGAGGAAGAGACTGGGTGGGGGGTTTTAGTATATTAGGGGAGGGGAGGAAGAGACTGGGTAGGGGTTGTAGTATATTAGGGAGGGAGGAAGAGACTGGGTGGGGGTTGTAGTATATTAGGGGAGGGAGGAAGAGACTGGGTGGGGGTTGTAGTATATTAGGGAGGGGAGGAAGAGACTGGGTGGGGGTTGTAGTATATTAGGGGAGGAAGAGACTGGGTGGGGGTTGTAGTATATTAGGGCAGGGGAGGAAGAGACTGGGTTGGGGGTTGTAGTATATTAGGGGACCAGGAAGAGACTGGGTGGGTGGTTGTAGTATATTAGGGAGGAGAGACTGGGTGGGGGTTGTAGTATATTAGGGAGGAAGAGACTGGGTGGGGGTTGTAGTATATTAGGGAGGAAGAGACTGGGTGGGGGGTTGTAGTATATTAGGGGAGGAAGAGACTGGGTGGGGGGTTGTAGTATATTAGGGGGGAGGAAGAGACTGGGTAGGGGGTTGTAGTATATTAGGGAGGGGAGGAAGAGACGGGGTGGGGGTTGTAGTATATTAGGGAGGGAGGAAGAGACTGGGTGGGGGTTGTAGTATATTAGGGGAGGGAGGAAGAGACTGGGTGGGGGGTTGTAGTATATTAGGGGAGGGGAGGAAGAGACTGGGTGGGGGTTGTAGTATATTAGGGAGGAAGAGACTGGGTGGGGGGTTGTAGTATATTAGGGCAGGGGAGGAAGAGACTGGGTGGGGGTTGTAGTATATTAGGGAGGAAGAGACTGGGTGGGTGGTTGTAGTATATTAGGGGAGGGAGAGACTGGGTGGGGGTTGTAGTATATTAGGGAGGAAGAGACTGGGTGGGGTTGTAGTATATTAGGGGAGGAAGAGACTGGGTGGGGGTTGTAGTATATTAGGGAGGGAGGAAGAGACTGGGTGGGGGGGGTTGTAGTATATTAGGGGGGGAGGAAGAGACTGGGTGGGGGTTGTAGTATATTAGGGGAGGGGAGGAAGAGACTGGGTGGGGGTTGTAGTATATTAGGGAGGGAGGAAGAGACTGGGTGGGGGTTGTAGTATATTAGGGGAGGGGAGGAAGAGACTGGGTGGGGGTTGTAGTATATTAGGGAGGGAGGAAGAGACTGGGTGGGGGTTGTAGTATATTAGGGGGGAGGAAGAGACTGGGTGGGGGGTTGTAGTATATTAGGGCAGGGAGGAAGAGACTGGGTGGGGGTTGTAGTATATTAGGGGAGGAAGAGACTGGGTGGGTGGTTGTAGTATATTAGGGGAGGGAGAGACTGGGTGGGGGTTGTAGTATATTAGGGGAGGAAGAGACTGGGTGGGGTTGTAGTATATTAGGGGAGGAAGAGACTGGGTGGGGGTTGTAGTATATTAGGGGGGAGGAAGAGACTGGGTGGGGGTTGTAGTATATTAGGGGAGGGGAGGAAGAGACTGGGTGGGGGTTGTAGTATATTAGGGAGGGAGGAAGAGACTGGGTGGGGGTTGTAGTATATTAGGGAGGGGAGGAAGAGACTGGGTGGGGGTTGTAGTATATTAGGGGAGGAAGGACTGGAAGAGACTGGGTGGAAGGACTGGGTGGGGGTTGTAGTATATTAGGGAGGGGAGGAAGAGACTGGGTGGGGGTTGTAGTATATTAGGGGAGGAAGAGACTGGGTGGGGGTTGTAGTATATTAGGGGAGGAAGAGACTGGGTGGGGTTGTAGTATATTAGGGGAGGAAGAGACTGGGTGGGGGTTGTAGTATATTAGGGAGGGAGGAAGAGACTGGGTGGGGGGTTGTAGTATATTAGGGAGGAAGAGACTGGGTGGGGGTTGTAGTATATTAGGGAGGAAGAGACTGGGTGGGGGGTTGTAGTATATTAGGGAGGAAGAGACTGGGTGGGGGTTGTAGTATATTAGGGAGGGGAGGAAGAGACTGGGTAGGGGGTTGTAGTATATTAGGGAGGAAGAGACTGGGTGGGGGTTGTAGTATATTAGGGAGGGAGGAAGAGACTGGGTGGGGGTTGTAGTATATTAGGGGAGGAAGAGACTGGGTGGGGGTTGTAGTATATTAGGGAGGAATAGACTGGGTGGGGGGTTGTAGTATATTAGGGAGGAAGAGACTGGGTGGGGGTTGTAGTATATTAGGGAGGAAGAGACTGGGTGGGGGGTTGTAGTATATTAGGGAGGAAGAGACTGGGTGGGGGGTTGTAGTATATTAGGGAGGAGGAAGAGACTGGGTAGGGGGTTGTAGTATATTAGGGAGGGGAGGAAGAGACGGGGTGGGGGGTTGTAGTATATTAGGGAGGGGAGGAAGAGACTGGGTGGGGGTTGTAGTATATTAGGGGAGGGGAGGAAGAGACTGGGTGGGGGGTTGTAGTATATTAGGGGAGGGAGGAAGAGACTGGGTGGGGGTTGTAGTATATTAGGGGAGGGGAGGAAGAGACTGGGTGGGGGTTGTAGTATATTAGGGGAGGGAGGAAGAGACTGGGTGGGGGTTGTAGTATATTAGGGAGGAAGAGACTGGGTGGGGGGTTGTAGTATATTAGGGCAGGGGAGGAAGAGACTGGGTGGGGGTTGTAGTATATTAGGGAGGAAGAGACTGGGTGGGTGGGGGTTGTAGTATATTAGGGAGGGAGAGACTGGGTGGGGGGTTGTAGTATATTAGGGGAGGAAGAGACTGGGTGGGGGTTGTAGTATATTAGGGGAGGAAAGAGACTGGGTGGGGGTTGTAGTATATTAGGGGAGGGAGGAAGAGACTGGGTGGGGGGTTGTAGTATATTAGGGAGGGGAGGAAGAGACTGGGTGGGGGTTGTAGTATATTAGGGGGAGGAAGAGACTGGGTGGGGGTTGTAGTATATTAGGGGAGGAAGAGACTGGGTGGGGGTTGTAGTATATTAGGGAGGAAGAGACTGGGTGGGGGTTGTAGTATATTAAGAGACTGGGTGGGGGTTGTAGTATATTAGGGAGGAGGAAGAGACTGGGTGGGGGTTGTAGTATATTAGGGGAGGGGAGAAGAGACTGGGTGGGGGGTTGTAGTATATTAGGGAGGAAGAGACTGGGTGGGGGTTGTAGTATATTAGGGGGAGGAAGAGATTAGGGTGGGGGGTTGTAGTATATTAGGGGAGGGGAGGAAGAGACTGGGTGGGGGTTGTAGTATATTAGGGGAGGAAGAGACTGGGTGGGGGTTGTAGTATATTAGGGGAGGAAGAGACTGGGTGGGGGGTTGTAGTATATTAGGGAGGAAGAGACTGGGTGGGGGTTGTAGTATATTAGGGAGGGGAAGAGACTGGGTAGGGGTTGTAGTATATTAGGGAGGGGAGGAAGAGACGGGGTGGGGGGTTGTAGTATATTAGGGAGGGGAGGAAGAGACTGGGTGGGGGGTTGTAGTATATTAGGGGTGGGGGGTTGTAGTATATTAGGGGAGGGGTTGTAGTATATTAGGGGTAGGGGTTGTAGTATATTAGGGTAGGGGGTTGTAGTATATTAGGGTAGGGGTTGTAGTATATTAGGGGTAGGGGTTGTAGTGTTTTAGGGGTAGGGGGTTGTAGTATATTAGGGGTAGGGGTTGTAGTATATTAGGGGTAGGGGTTATAGTGTTTTAGGGGTGTGGGGTTGTAGTGTTTTAGGGGTAGGGGTTGTAGTATATTAGGGGAGGGTTGTAGTATATTAGGGTAGGGGTTGTAGTATATTAGGGGTAGGGGGTTGTAGTGTTTTAGGGTAGGGGTTGTAGTATATTAGGGAGGGGTTGTAGTATATTAGGGGTAGGGGTTGTAGTATATTAGGGGTAGGGGGTTGTAGTGTTTTAGGGGTAGGGGTTGTAGTATATTAGGGTAGGGGTTGTAGTGTTTTAGGGAGGGGTTGTAGTGTTTTAGGGAGGGGGTTGTAGTGTTTTAGGGTAGGGGGTTGTAGTATATTAGGGGTAGGGGTTGTAGTGTTTTAGGGGTAGGGGTTGTAGTATATTAGGGGTAGGGGGTTGTAGTGTTTTAGGGGAGGGGTTGTAGTATATTAGGGGTAGGGGTTGTAGTATATTAGGGTAGGGGTTGTAGTGTTTTAGGGAGGGGTTGTAGTATATTAGGGAGGGGTTGTAGTATATAGGGGGGGGTTGTAGTATATTAGGGTAGGGGTTGTAGTATATTAGGGGTAGGGGTTGTAGTGTTTTAGGGGTAGGGGTTGTAGTATATTAGGGGTAGGGGGTTGTAGTATATTAGGGGTAGGGGTTGTAGTGTTTTAGGGGTGTGGGGTTGTAGTGTTTTAGGGTAGGGGTTGTAGTATATTAGGGGTAGGGGTTGTAGTATATTAGGGGAGGGGTTGTAGTATATTAGGGGGTAGGGGTTGTAGTATATTAGGGGTAGGGGTTGTAGTATATTAGGGGTAGGGGTTTGTAGTATATTAGGGGTAGGGGTTGTAGTATATTAGGGGTAGGGGTTGTAGTATATTAGGGAGGGGTTGTAGTATATTAGGGGTAGGGGTTTGTAGTATATTAGGGGTAGGGGTTGTAGTATATTAGGGTAGGGGGTTGTAGTGTTTTAGGGGTAGGGGTTGTAGTATATTAGGGGTAGGGGGTTGTAGTATATTAGGGGGGGGGGTTGTAGTATATTAGGGGTAGGGGTTGTAGTATATTAGGGGTGGGGGTTGTAGTATATTAGGGATAGGGGGTTGTAGTGTTTTAGGGGTAGGGGTTGTAGTATATTAGGGGAGGGGTTGTAGTGTTTTAGGGGTGGGGGTTGTAGTATATTAGGGGTAGGGGTTGTAGTGTTTTAGGGGGAGGGTGTTGTAGTGTTTTAGGGGTAGGGGTTGTAGTATATTAGGGAGGGGTTGTAGTGTTTTAGGGGTGGGGGTTGTAGTATATTAGGGGTAGGGGTTGTAGTGTTTTAGGGAGGGTGTTGTAGTGTTTTAGGGGTAGGGGTTGTAGTATATTAGGGGTGGGGGTTGTAGTGTTTTAGGGGTAGGGGTTGTAGTATATTAGGGAGGGGTTGTAGTGTTTTAGGGTAGGGGGTTGTAGTATATTAGGGAGGGGGTTGTAGTATATTAGGGAGGGGTTGTAGTATATTAGGGAGGGGTTGTAGTATATTAGAGGGGGCTTGTAGTATATTAGGGAGGGTTGTAGTATATTAGGGGTAGGGGGCTGTAGTATATTAGGGAGGGGGTTGTAGTATATTAGGGGTAGGGGGTTGTAGTATATTAGGGGAGGGGGTTGTAGTATATTAGGGAGGGGTTGTAGTGTTTTAGGGGTAGGGGTTGTAGTGTTTTAGGGGTAGGGGTTGTAGTATATTAGGGGAGGGGTTGTAGTATATTAGGGAGGGGTTGTAGTGTTTTAGGGGTGGGGGGTTGTAGTGTTTTAGGGTGGGGGTTGTAGTATATTAGGGTAGGGGTTGTAGTATATTAGGGAGGGGTTGTAGTATATTAGGGGTAGGGGGTTTTAGTATATTAGGGGAGGGGGTTGTAGTATATTAGGGGAGGGGGTTGTAGTGTTTTAGGGCCTCTACTGTCTGACCTGTCCTTTAAATGTCCCATCAATTCCCTGAGCAGGTCTGACATTTACCTGATTCCCCCTGATGTGCCTTCTGCATGCTTTTCCAGGGGCTGTATGGTCAGCAGTGGGAGATGATTGAATTCTGAATTGATTTTACGGCGTTGAGACTAATTAAGCAACCAGGAATGGTTTAAAAACGTGGAACTGAACTTCTCACAACAACAACAACAACAACAACAGCAGAATCATTATATTATATCTCACCGCAGGTTTCTCTCTGTTCTGAGGACAGAAAACACCCCAGATTCCCATCTGGACAATACATACATCATATACATACATCATATACATACATCATATACATACATCATATACATACATCAATACATACATCATATACATACATCATATGGTCCGACGACACATATATATATCATATAGGACGACACTCCAGGTTCATCTCTCTGTAGGGGATGGCTTTGTAATGGAAGTTTTGGGAATCACTTCCTTTTAGGTGGTTGTAGAATTTAATTGCTATTTTCTGGATTTTGATCATTAGCAGCAATAGTCCTTATTCTGCTCTGCAGGCATTATTTGGTGTTTTACGTTGAGCACAGAGGATATTTTTGCAGAATTCTGTATGCAGAGTGTCTCTCGCTCTGTCCGTCTCTCGCTCTGTCCGTCTCTCGCTCTGTCCGTCTCTCGCTCTGTCCGTCTCTCGCTCTGTCCGTCTCTCGCTCATTGTCTCACTCGCTGATTCTCTCGTTCTCTCTCTCGCTCTCTCTCTCGTTCTCTCTCTCTCGTTCTCTCTCTCGTTCTCTCTCTCTCGTTCTCTCTCTCGTTCTCTCTCTCTCGTTCTCTCTCTCTCGTTCTCTCTCTCTCGTTCTCTCTCTCTCGTTCTCTCTCTCTCGTTCTCTCTCTCTCGTTCTCTCTCTCTCGTTCTCTCTCTCTCATTCTCTCTCTCTCGTTCTCTCTCTCGTTCTCTCTCGCTCATTTTCTCACTCGCTGATTCTCTCTCGCTCTCTCGTTCTCTCCCTCGTTCTCTCTCTCTCGTTCTCTCTCTCTCTCTCGTTCTCTCTCTCTCTCTCTCTCTCTCTCTCTCTCTTTGTCGGTGAGAAAAGGACCTACCAGTGGTGGCCCACAGTATGGAGCAGCTCAACTCCATGATTTAGACTCCAATCAGGCCCAGGGGGAAGGAGGTGCAGGGAAAGGCCTATTGTTTTATGAGCCGAAGCTCAGAGACTCTCTGCCTGCCCACTGACAAGAGCCAGCCAGCCCAGACTCCCCGGACGCTGCCCAAAATCACACCCTATTCCCTATATAGTGCGCTCCTTTTGATCAGAGCCTCTAAGGATCAGGTCTGAAGTAGTGTACTAAAATAGGGATTAGGGTGCCATTTGGAATGCACTACGTCTCCCGAGTCCTCCGGAGTTAATTTATGACCCGGAGGCCACAACAGAGGAGAACGCCTGTAGTAAAAAGTTAAAACGTTGTTAAAATATATTTATGAAGAACTTCTGCAGCCCAGGTCTGGGAGTGTGTTCTGCTCACTGGTAAACCGTGGTCTGCAGCGGTCTGTTCAGAGAAACGCTCCCATCAGAGAGAACAGAAACAGGCTGCTATCGACCTCCACTCCCACAACAGAGCTGCTATCGACCTCCACTCCCACAACAGAGCTGCTATCGCCTCTACTCCCACAACGGAGCTGCTATCACCTCTACTCCCACAACAGAGCTGCTATCGACCTCCACTCCCACAACAGAGCTGCTATCGACCTCCACTCCCACAACAGAGCTGCTATCGACCTCCACTCCCACAACAGAGCTGCTATCGACCTCCACTCCCACAACAGAGCTGCTATCTCCTCCACTCCCACAACAGAGCTGCTATCTCCTCCACTCCCACAACAGAGCTGCTATCTCCTCCACTCCCACAACGGAGCTGCTATCGATCTCCACTCCCACAACAGAGATCCTCCCTACCATTGGTGGCCCTACTCCCTACCATTGGTGGCCCTACTCCCTACCATTGGTGGCCCTACTCCCTACCAGTGGTGGCCCTACTCCCTACCAGTGGTGGCCCTACCAGTGGTGGTCCTACTCCCTACCAGTGGTGGTCCTACTCCCTACCACTGGTGGCCCTACCAGTGGCGGCCCTACTCCCTACCAGTGGTGGTCCTACTCCCTACCAGTGGTGGTCCTACTCCCTACCAGTGGTGGCCCTACTCCCTACCAGTGGTGGCCCTACTCCCTACCAGTGGTGGTCCTACTCCCTACCAGTGGTGGCCCTACTCCCTACCAGTGGTGGCCCTACTCCCTACCAGTGGGTGGTCCTACTCCCTACCAGTGGTGGTCCTACTCCCTACCAGTGGTGGCCCTACCAGTGGTGGTCCTACTCCCTACCAGTGGTGGTCCTACTCCCTACCAGTGGTGGCCCTACCAGTGGCGGCCCTACTCCCTACCAGTGGTGGTCCTACTCCCTACCAGTGGTGGTCCTACTCCCTACCAGTGGTGGCCCTACCAGTGGCGGCCCTACTCCCTACCAGTGGTGGTCCTACTCCCTACCAGTGGTGGCCCTACCAGTGGTGGTCCTACTCCCTACCAGTGGTGGCCCTACTCCCTACCAGTGGTGGCCCTACTCCCTACCAGTGGTGGTCCTACTCCCTACCAGTGGTGGCCCTACCAGTGGTGGCCCTACTCCCTACCAGTGGTGGCCCTACTCCCTACCAGTGGTGGCCCTACTCCCTACCAGTGGGTGGTCCTACTCCCTACCAGTGGTGGCCCTACTCCCTACCAGTGGTGGCCCTACCAGTGGTGGCCCTACTCCCTACCAGTGGTGGCCCTACCAGTGGTGGCCCAACTCCCTACCAGTGGTGGCCCTACCAGTGGTGGTCCTACTCCCTACCAGTGGTGGCCCTACTCCCTACCAGTGGTGGCCCTCCTCCCTACCAGTGGTGGTCCTACTCCCTACCAGTGGTGGTCCTACTCCCTACCAGTGGTGGTCCTACTCCCTACCAGTGGTGGCCCTACTCCCTACCAGTGGTGGCCCTACTCCCTACCAGTGGTGGCCCTACCAGTGGTGGCCCTACTCCCTACCAGTGGTGGTCCTACTACAACTTGTGAAGTAACTCTCTGAATATCTACATATGTAATAGGGTTCTATAGGGCCCTTGTCTAAAGTAGTGCACTGAATAGGGTTCTATAGGGCCCTGGTCTAAAGTAGTGCACTACATAGGTAATAGGGTTCTATAGGGCCCTGGTCTAAAGTAGTGCACTACACAGGGAATAGGGTTCTATAGGGCTCTGGTCTAAAGTAGTGCACTACATAGGTAATAGGGTTCTATAGGGCCCTGGTCTAAAGTAGTGCACTACACAGGGAATAGGGTTCTATAGGGCTCTGGTCTAAAGTAGTGCACTACATAGGTAATAGGGTTCTATAGGGCCCTGGTCTAAAGTAGTGCACTACACAGGAATAGGGTTCTATAGGGCTCTGGTCTAAAGTAGTGCACTACATAGGTAATAGGGTTCTATAGGGCCCTGGTCTAAAGTAGTGCACTACACAGGGAATAGGGTTCTATAGGGCTCTGGTCTAAAGTAGTGCACTACATAGGTAATAGGGTTCTATAGGGCCCTGGTCTAAAGTAGTGCACTACACAGGGAATAGGGCTCTGGTCTAAAGTAGTGCACTACATGGGGAATAGGGTTCTATAGGGCCCTAATGGTTGTAACGTTTGCAGTGTGTTTTTGTTCTGGAGGATATTGTTCCAACTCTTACTGATTTGTTCCACTTTGTTCCAATATGAAATGGCCCATTTTGTAAATTAATGTATTAATTACGCAGTAACTCTTGCTGAACACAACAGCAATTTGCATCTGCTAACTGGATGTCAGAGTTTCAGGACAGGGTTTCAGTAGTTTCTAACAGCTAACTGGACAGGGTTTCAGTAGTTTTAGCTGGACAGGGTTTCAGTAGTTTCTAACAGCTTACTGGACAGGGTTTCAGTAGTTTCTAACAGCTAACTGGACAGGGTTTCAGTAGTTTCGAGCAGCTAACTGGACAGGGTTTCAGTAGTTTTAGCTGGACATGGTTTCAGTAGTTTTAGCTGGACAGGGTTTCAGTAGTTTCTAACAGCTAACTGGACAGGGTTTCAGTAGTTTTAGCTGGACAGGGTTTCAGTAGTTTCTAACAGCTAACTGGACAGGGTTTCAGTAGTTCTAGCTGGACAGGGTTTCAGTAGTTTTTGCTGGACATGGTTTCAGTAGTTTCTAACAGCTAACTGGACAGGGTTTCAGTAGTTTCGAGCAGCTAACTGGACAGGGTTTCAGTAGTTTTAGCTGGACAGGGTTTCAGTAGTTTCTAACAGCTAACTGGACAGGGTTTCAGTAGTTTTAATGGCTAACAGGACAGGGTTTCAGTAGTTTTAATGGCTAACGGGACAGGGTTTCAGTAGTTAACTGTTAACAGGACAGGGTTTCAGTAGTTAACTGCTAACAGGACAGGGTTTCAGTAGTTAACTGCTAACAGGACAGGGTTTCAGTAGTTAACTGCTAACTGGACATGGTTTCAGTAGTAGTTAACTGCTAACAGGACAGGGTTTCAGTAGTAGTTAACTGCTAACAGGACAGGGTTTCAGTAGTTAACTGCTAACAGGACAGGGTTTCAGTAGTTAACTGCTAACAGGACAGGGTTTCAGTAGTTAACTGCTAACAGGACAGGGTTTCAGTAGTAGTTAACTGTTAACAGGACAGGGTTTCAGTAGTAGTTAACGGCTAACAGGACAGTGTTTCAGTAGTAGTTAACTGCTAACTGGACAGGGTTTCAGTAGTAGTTAACGGCTAACAGGACAGGGTTTCAGTAGTAGTTAACTGCTAACAGGACAGGGTTTCAGTAGTAGTTAACTGCTAACAGGACAGGGTTTCAGTAGTAGTTAACTGCTAACAGGACAGGGTTTCAGTAGTAGTTAACTGCTAACAGGACAGGGTTTCAGTAGTAGTTAACTGCTAACAGGACAGGGTTTCAGTAGTAGTTAACTGCTAACAGGACAGGGTTTCAGTAGTTAACTGCTAACAGGACAGTGTTTCAGTAGTAGTTAACTGCTAACAGAACAGGGTTTCAGTAGCTAACTGCTAACAGGACAGGGTTTCAGTAGTAGTTAACTGCTAACAGGACAGGGTTTCAGTAGTAGTTAACTGCTAACAGGACAGGGTTTCAGTAGTAGTTAACTGTTAACAGGACAGGGTTTCAGTAGTAGTTAACTGCTAACAGGACAGGGTTTCAGTAGTTAACTGCTAACAGGACAGGGTTTCAGTAGTTAACTGCTAACAGGACAGGGTTTCAGTAGTTAACTGCTAACAGGACAGGGTTTCAGTAGTAGTTAACTGCTAACAGGACAGGGTTTCAGTAGTTAACTGCTAACAGGACAGGGTTTCAGTAGTTAACAGCTAACAGGACAGGGTTTCAGTAGTAGTTAACTGCTAACAGGACAGGGTTTCAGTAGTAGTTAACTGTTAACAGGACAGGGTTTCAGTAGTAGTTAACTGTTAACACGACAGGGTTTCAGTAGTAGTTAACTGCTAACAGGACAGGGTTTCAGTAGTTAACTGCTAACAGGACAGGGTTTCAGTAGTTAACTGCTAACAGGACAGGGTTTCAGTAGTTAACTGTTAACAGGACAGGGTTTCAGTAGTTAACTGCTAACAGGACAGGGTTTCAGTAGTAGTTAACTGCTAACAGGACAGGGTTTCAGTAGTTAACTGCTAACAGGACAGGGTTTCAGTAGTTAACTGCTAACAGAACAGGGTTTCAGTAGTTAACAGCTAACAGGACAGGGTTTCAGTAGTTAACAGCTAACAGGACAGGGTTTCAGTAGTTAACAGCTAACAGGACAGGGTTTCAGTAGTTAACTGCTAACAGGACAGGGTTTCAGTAGTTAACAGCTAACAGGACAGGGTTTCAGTAGTTAACAGCTAACAGGACAGGGTTTCAGTAGTTAACTGCTAACAGGACAGGGTTTCAGTAGTTAACAGCTAACAGGACAGGGTTTCAGTAGTTAACAGCTAACAGGACAGGGTTTCAGTAGTTAACAGCTAACAGGACAGGGTTTCAGTAGTTACCTGCTAACAGGACAGGGTTTCAGTAGTTAACTGCTAACAGGACAGGGTTTCAGTAGTTAACTGCTAACAGGACAGGGTTTCAGTAGTTAACTGCTAACAGGACAGGGTTTCAGTAGTTAACTGCTAACAGGACAGGGTTTCAGTAGTTAACTGCTAACAGGACAGGGTTTCAGTAGTTAACTGCTAACAGGACAGGGTTTCAGTAGTTAACTGCTAACTGGACAGGGTTTCAGTAGTTATCTGCTAACAGGACAGGGTTTCAGTAGTTAACTGCTAACAGGACAGGGTTTCAGTAGTAGTTAACTGCGAACAGGACAGGTTTTCAGTAGTTAACAGCTAACAGGACAGGGTTTCAGTAGTTAACTGCTAACAGGACAGGGTTTCAGTAGTTAACAGCTAACAGGACAGGGTTTCAGTAGTTAACAGCTAACAGGACAGGGTTTCAGTAGTAGTTAACTGCTAACAGGACAGGGTTTCAGTAGTTAACTGTTAACAGGACAGGGTTTCAGTAGTTAACTGTTAACAGGACAGGTTTTCAGTAGTTAACAGCTAACAGGACAGGGTTTCAGTAGTTAACAGCTAACAGGACAGGGTTTCAGTAGTTAACTGTTAACAGGACAGGGTTTCAGTAGTTAACTGTTAACAGGACAGGGTTTCAGTAGTAGTTAACTGCTAACAGGACAGGGTTTCAGTAGTTAACTGCTAACAGGACAGGGTTTCAGTAGTAGTTAACTGCTAACAGGACAGGGTTTCAGTAGTAGTTAACTGCTAACAGGACAGGGTTTCAGTAGTTAACTGCTAACAGGACAGGGTTTCAGTAGTAGTTAACTGCTAACAGGACAGGGTTTCAGTAGTAGTTAACTGCTAACAGGACAGGGTTTCAGTAGTAGTTAACTGCTAACAGGACAGGGTTTCAGTAGTTAACAGCTAACAGGACAGGGTTTCAGTAGTTAACTGCTAACAGGACAGGGTTTCAGTAGTTAACTGCTAACAGGACAGGGTTTCAGTAGTTAACTGCTAACAGGACAGGGTTTCAGTAGTTAACAGCTAACAGGACAGGGTTTCAGTAGTAGTTAACTGCTAACAGGACAGGGTTTCAGTAGTAGTTAACGGCTAACAGGACAGGGTTTCAGTAGTTAACGGCTAACAGGACAGGGTTTCAGTAGTTAACTGCTAACAGGACAGGGTTTCAGTAGTTAACTGCTAACAGGACAGGGTTTCAGTAGTTAACAGCTAACAGGACAGGGTTTCAGTAGTAGTTAACTGCTAACAGGACAGGGTTTCAGTAGTAGTTAACTGCTAACAGGACAGGGTTTCAGTAGTTAACAGCTAACAGGACAGGGTTTCAGTAGTTAACTGCTAACAGGACAGGGTTTCAGTAGTTAACGGCTAACAGGACAGGGTTTCAGTAGTTAACAGCTAACAGGACAGGGTTTCAGTAGTTAACTGCTAACAGGACAGGGTTTCAGTAGTAGTTAACAGCTAACAGGACAGGGTTTCAGTAGTTAACAGCTAACAGGACAGGGTTTCAGTAGTTAACAGCTAACAGGACAGGGTTTCAGTAGTTAACAGCTAACAGGACAGGGTTTCAGTAGTAGTTAACAGCTAACAGGACAGGGTTTCAGTAGTTAATAGCTAACAGGACAGGGTTTCAGTAGTTAATAGCTAACAGGACAGGGTTTCAGTAGTAGTTAACAGCTAACAGGACAGGGTTTCAGTAATTAACAGCTAACAGGACAGGGTTTCAGTAGCTAACTGCTAACAGGACAGGGTTTCAGTAGTTAACTGCTAACAGGACAGGGTTTCAGTAGTTAACAGCTAACAGGACAGGGTTTCAGTAGTTAACAGCTAACAGGACAGGGTTTCAGTAGTTAACAGCTAACAGGACAGGGTTTCAGTAGTAGTTAACGGCTAACAGGACAGGGTTTCAGTAGTTAACTGCTAACTGGACAGGGTTTCAGTAGTTATCTGCTAACAGGACAGGGTTTCAGTAGTTAACTGCTAACAGGACAGGGTTTCAGTAGTAGTTAACTGCGAACAGGACAGGGTTTCAGTAGTTAACTGCTAACAGGACAGGGTTTCAGTAGTTAACAGCTAACAGGACAGGGTTTCAGTAGTAGTTAACTGCTAACAGGACAGGGTTTCAGTAGTTAACTGTTAACAGGACAGGGTTTCAGTAGTTAACAGCTAACAGGACAGGGTTTCAGTAGTTAACTGCTAACAGGACAGGGTTTCAGTAGTAGTTAACAGCTAACAGGACAGGGTTTCAGTAGTTAACAGCTAACAGGACAGGGTTTCAGTAGTTAACAGCTAACAGGACAGGGTTTCAGTAGTAGTTAACAGCTAACAGGACAGGGTTTCAGTAGTTAACAGCTAACAGGACAGGGTTTCAGTAGTTAACAGCTAACAGGACAGGGTTTCAGTAGTTAACTGCTAACAGGACAGGGTTTCAGTAGTAGTTAACAGCTAACAGGACAGGGTTTCAGTAGTTAACAGCTAACAGGACAGGGTTTCAGTAGCTAACTGCTAACAGGACAGGGTTTCAGTAGTTAACTGCTAACAGGACAGGGTTTCAGTAGTTAACAGCTAACAGGACAGGGTTTCAGTAGTTAACAGCTAACAGGACAGGGTTTCAGTAGTAGTTAACGGCTAACAGGACAGGGTTTCAGTAGTTAACTGCTAACAGGACAGGGTTTCAGTAGTTAACTGCTAACTGGACAGGGTTTCAGTAGTTATCTGCTAACAGGACAGGGTTTCAGTAGTTAACTGCTAACAGGACAGGGTTTCAGTAGTAGTTAACTGCGATCAGGACAGGGTTTCAGTAGTTAACTGCTAACAGGACAGGGTTTCAGTAGTTAACAGCTAACAGGACAGGGTTTCAGTAGTAGTTAACTGCTAACAGGACAGGGTTTCAGTAGTTAACTGTTAACAGGACAGGGTTTCAGTAGTTAACAGCTAACAGGACAGGGTTTCAGTAGTTAACTGCTAACAGGACAGGGTTTCAGTAGTTAACAGCTAACAGGACAGGGTTTCAGTAGTTAACTGTTAACAGGACAGGGTTTCAGTAGTTAACTGTTAACAGGACAGGGTTTCAGTAGTTAACTGTTAACAGGACAGGGTTTCAGTAGTAGTTAACTGCTAACAGGACAGGGTTTCAGTAGTTAACTGTTAACAGGACAGGGTTTCAGTAGTTAACTGCTAACAGGACAGGGTTTCAGTAGTAGTTAACTGCTAACAGGACAGGGTTTCAGTAGTAGTTAACTGCTAACAGGACAGGGTTTCAGTAGTTAACTGCTAACAGGACAGGGTTTCAGTAGTTAACTGCTAACAGGACAGGGTTTCAGTAGTTAACAGCTAACAGGACAGGGTTTCAGTAGTTAACTGCTAACAGGACAGGGTTTCAGTAGTTAACTGCTAACAGGACAGGGTTTCAGTAGTTAACTGCTAACAGGACAGGGTTTCAGTAGTAGTTAACTGCTAACAGGACAGGGTTTCAGTAGTAGTTAACTGCTAACAGGACAGGGTTTCAGTAGTTAACTGCTAACAGGACAGGGTTTCAGTAGTTAACTGCTAACAGGACAGGGTTTCAGTAGTTAACTGCTAACAGGACAGGGTTTCAGTAGTTAACAGCTAACAGGACAGGGTTTCAGTAGTTAACTGCTAACAGGACAGGGTTTCAGTAGTTAACTGCTAACAGGACAGGGTTTCAGTAGTTAACTGCTAACAGGACAGGGTTTCAGTAGTTAACAGCTAACAGGACAGGGTTTCAGTAGTAGTTAACTGCTAACAGGACAGGGTTTCAGTAGTAGTTAACGGCTAACAGGACAGGGTTTCAGTAGTTAACGGCTAACAGGACAGGGTTTCAGTAGTTAACTGCTAACAGGACAGGGTTTCAGTAGTTAACTGCTAACAGGACAGGGTTTCAGTAGTTAACAGCTAACAGGACAGGGTTTCAGTAGTAGTTAACTGCTAACAGGACAGGGTTTCAGTAGTTAACTGCTAACAGGACAGGGTTTCAGTAGTTAACAGCTAACAGGACAGGGTTTCAGTAGTTAACAGCTAACAGGACAGGGTTTCAGTAGTTAACTGCTAACAGGACAGGGTTTCAGTAGTAGTTAACAGCTAACAGGACAGGGTTTCAGTAGTTAACAGCTAACAGGACAGGGTTTCAGTAGTTAACAGCTAACAGGACAGGGTTTCAGTAGTAGTTAACAGCTAACAGGACAGGGTTTCAGTAGTTAACAGCTAACAGGACAGGGTTTCAGTAGTTAACAGCTAACAGGACAGGGTTTCAGTAGTTAACTGCTAACAGGACAGGGTTTCAGTAGTAGTTAACAGCTAACAGGACAGGGTTTCAGTAGTTAACAGCTAACAGGACAGGGTTTCAGTAGCTAACTGCTAACAGGACAGGGTTTCAGTAGTTAACTGCTAACAGGACAGGGTTTCAGTAGTTAACAGCTAACAGGACAGGGTTTCAGTAGTTAACAGCTAACAGGACAGGGTTTCAGTAGTTAACAGCTAACAGGACAGGGTTTCAGTAGTTAACTGCTAACAGGACAGGGTTTCAGTAGTTAACGGCTAACAGGACAGGGTTTCAGTAGTTAACGGCTAACAGGACAGGGTTTCAGTAGTTAACAGCTAACAGGACAGGGTTTCAGTAGTTAACTGCTAACAGGACAGGGTTTCAGTAGTTAACTGCTAACAGGACAGGGTTTCAGTAGTAGTTAACAGCTAACAGGACAGGGTTTCAGTAGTTAACAGCTAACAGGACAGGGTTTCAGTAGCTAACTGCTAACAGGACAGGGTTTCAGTAGTTAACTGCTAACAGGACAGGGTTTCAGTAGTTAACAGCTAACAGGACAGGGTTTCAGTAGTTAACAGCTAACAGGACAGGGTTTCAGTAGTAGTTAACGGCTAACAGGACAGGGTTTCAGTAGTTAACAGCTAACAGGACAGGGTTTCAGTAGTTAACAGCTAACAGGACAGGGTTTCAGTAGTTAACTGCTAACAGGACAGGGTTTCAGTAGTTAACGGCTAACAGGACAGGGTTTCAGTAGTTAACGGCTAACAGGACAGGGTTTCAGTAGTTAACAGCTAACAGGACAGGGTTTCAGTAGTTAACGGCTAACAGGACAGGGTTTCAGTAGTTAACTGCTAACAGGACAGGGTTTCAGTAGTTAACTGCTAACAGGACAGGGTTTCAGTAGTTAACTGCTAACAGGACAGGGTTTCAGTAGTTAACTGCTAACAGGACAGGGTTTCAGTAGTAGTTAACGGCTAACCGGACAGGGTTTCAGTAGTTAACGGCTAACAGGACAGGGTTTCAGTAGTTAACGGCTAACAGGACAGGGTTTCAGTAGTTAACTGCTAACAGGACAGGGTTTCAGTAGTTAACAGCTAACAGGACAGGGTTTCAGTAGTTAACAGCTAACAGGACAGGGTTTCAGTAGTTAACTGCTAACAGGACAGGGTTTCAGTAGTTAACTGCTAACAGGACAGGGTTTCAGTAGTTAACAGCTAACAGGACAGGGTTTCAGTAGTTAACAGCTAACAGGACAGGGTTTCAGTAGTTAACTGTTAACAGGACAGGGTTTCAGTAGTTAACTGCTAACAGGACAGGGTTTCAGTAGTTAACAGCTAACAGGACAGGGTTTCAGTAGTTAACTGCTAACAGGACAGGGTTTCAGTAGTTAACAGCTAACAGGACAGGGTTTCAGTAGTTAACAGCTAACAGGACAGGGTTTCAGTAGTTAACTGCTAACAGGACAGGGTTTCAGTAGTTAACTGCTAACAGGACAGGGTTTCAGTAGTTAACAGCTAACAGGACAGGGTTTCAGTAGTTAACAGCTAACAGGACAGGGTTTCAGTAGTTAACTGTTAACAGGACAGGGTTTCAGTAGTTAACTGCTAACAGGACAGGGTTTCAGTAGTTAACAGCTAACAGGACAGGGTTTCAGTAGTTAACTGCTAACAGGACAGGGTTTCAGTAGTTAACAGCTAACAGGACAGGGTTTCAGTAGTTAACAGCTAACAGGACAGGGTTTCAGTAGTTAACTGTTAACAGGACAGGGTTTCAGTAGTTAACTGCTAACAGGACAGGGTTTCAGTAGTTAACTGCTAACAGGACAGGGTTTCAGTAGTAGTTAACGGCTAACAGGACAGGGTTTCAGTAGTTAACAGCTAACAGGACAGGGTTTCAGTAGTTAACTGCTAACAGGACAGGGTTTCAGTAGTTAACAGCTAACAGGACAGGGTTTCAGTAGTTAACTGCTAACAGGACAGGGTTTCAGTAGTTAACAGCTAACAGGACAGGGTTTCAGTAGTTAACAGCTAACAGGACAGGGTTTCAGTAGTTAACTGCTAACAGGACAGGGTTTCAGTAGTTAACGGCTAACAGGACAGGGTTTCAGTAGTTAACGGCTAACAGGACAGGGTTTCAGTAGTAGTTAACAGCTAACAGGACAGGGTTTCAGTAGTTAACAGCTAACAGGACAGGGTTTCAGTAGTAGTTAACAGCTAACAGGACAGGGTTTCAGTAGTTAACAGCTAACAGGACAGGGTTTCAGTAGTTAACTGCTAACAGGACAGGGTTTCAGTAGTTAACAGCTAACAGGACAGGGTTTCAGTAGTTAACTGCTAACAGGACAGGGTTTCAGTAGTTAACTGCTAACAGGACAGAGTTTCAGTAGTTAACAGCTAACAGGACAGGGTTTCAGTAGTTAACTGCTAACAGGACAGGGTTTCAGTAGTTAACAGCTAACAGGACAGGGTTTCAGTAGTTAACAGC
>NW_027040427.1:272437-277524 GCF_034236695.1 Oncorhynchus nerka
GGGCCTGGACCGGCCTGATCTCAGTACTTCCTGGGTCTGGACAGGCCTGATCTCAGTACTTCCTGGGTCTGGACTGGCCTGATCTCAGTACTTCCTGGGTCTGGACTGGCCTGATCTCAGTACTACCTGGGTCTGGACTGGCCTGATCTCAGTACTTCCTGGGCCTGGACAGGCCTGTGTCCTCCAACCACAGCTTGTATTTTAACTACTGTAGCCCACCTAAAAAGGCTTGGTCTTCTCCTAGCTAATAGCACACTTCCTCTTACAATGCCTGCCCTTGGTTGACCATATGTCTCTGTACATCGGGCTCCCGAGTGGCGCAGCGGTGTGAGGCACTACATCTCAGTGCTAGAGGCGTCACTACAGACCCTGGTTCGATCCCGGGCTGTATCACAACCGGCCTGTGATCGGAGGACCCATAGGTCGGCCTCACAATTCGGCCCGGCGTCGTCCGGGTTAGGGGAGGGTTTGGCCCGGGATAGGCCGTCTAGTTAAGTAAAAAAAATAAACTACCCCTCTCTCCCCTCTTCTCCACCAGCCTTCCCCTCCCTCCCCCGCCAACCTTCCCCTCCCTCCCCCATGGTGTCGGGGTTTCCGAGCAAAGCAACACACCATGCTGGGACTCATTAATATGTATTGCATCTCCAGCAGCACTTCCCCAGCTCTCCTCCTCCTCCTCCTCCTCCCTCCTCCTCCCCTACGTCTTTTTTTAATTGTTTGATGCCTATCGTGACGAGCCTCCCGCTGCTCCTGTATCACAAACATGACACACCTCTCACCAGGAGGGCCTCCGCCGCAGCCCGCCCAGCAACCGTAAATACGTTTCTGAATAATTAAATTAATATGTTGTATTTTCTGCCCCCACCTTTGTTGCCGTTGGTTGCAGGTTCCTGGTACCTGTTTAATGCCGCGCACACAGAGGAGGAGGGCTGCAGGCCGTGGGAGGGGGACTAGAGCACTATATTAAAATACATGTTGATCACATAACGACGCGCATTTTAAAACCAGGGCTTTTTAACATTTTGTTATTTACGTGTCTCCTTGCAGAGTCCTTGGGTTTTGTAACTGTCATTGGTTCATTAATGGTTCTGACCTGTTACCACTGTAGGGTTCTGACCTGTTACCACTGTAGGGTTCTAACCTATTACCACACTGTAGGGTTCTGACCTGTTACCACTGTAGGGTTCTGACCTGTTACCACACTGTAGGGTTCTGACCTGTTACCACTGTAGGGTTCTGACCTGTTACCACTGTAGGGTTCTGACCTGTTACCACTGTAGGGTTCTGACCTGTTACCACTGTAGGGTTCTGACCTGTTACCACTGTAGGGTTCTGACCTGTTACCACTGTAGGGTTCTGACCTGTTACCACTGTAGGGTTCTGACCTGTTACCACACTGTAGGGTTCTAACCTGTTACCACTGTAGGGTTCTGACCCGTTACCACACTGTAGGGTTCTGACCTGTTACCACTGTAGGGTTCTGACCCGTTACCACTGTAGGGTTCTGACCCGTTACCACTGTAGGGTTCTGACCTGTTACCACTGTAGGGTTCTGACCTGTTACCACTGTAGGGTTCTGACCCGTTACCACTGTAGGGTTCTGACCCGTTACCACTGTAGGGTTCTGACCCGTTACCAGACTGTAGGGTTCTGACCTGTTACCACTGTAGGGTTCTGACCTGTTACCACTGTAGGGTTCTGACCTGTTACCACTGTAGGGTTCTGACCCGTTACCAGACTGTAGGGTTCTGACCTGTTACCACTGTAGGGTTCTGACCTGTTACCACTGTAGGGTTCTGACCTGTTACCACTGTAGGGTTCTGACCTGTTACCACACTGTAGGGTTCTAACCTGTTACCACTGTAGGGTTCTGACCCGTTACCACACTGTAGGGTTCTGACCTGTTACCACTGTAGGGTTCTGACCCGTTACCACTGTAGGGTTCTGACCCGTTACCACTGTAGGGTTCTGACCTGTTACCACTGTAGGGTTCTGACCTGTTACCACTGTAGGGTTCTGACCCGTTACCACTGTAGGGTTCTGACCCGTTACCACTGTAGGGTTCTGACCCGTTACCAGACTGTAGGGTTCTGACCTGTTACCACTGTAGGGTTCTGACCTGTTACCACTGTAGGGTTCTGACCTGTTACCACTGTAGGGTTCTGACCCGTTACCAGACTGTAGGGTTCTGACCTGTTACCACTGTAGGGTTCTGACCTGTTACCACACTGTAGGGTTCTAACCTGTTACCACTGTAGGGTTCTGACCCGTTACCACACTGTAGGGTTCTGACCTGTTACCACTGTAGGGTTCTGACCCGTTACCACTGTAGGGTTCTGACCTGTTACCACTGTAGGGTTCTGACCTGTTACCACTGTAGGGTTCTGACCCGTTACCACTGTAGGGTTCTGACCCGTTACCAGACTGTAGGGTTCTGACCTGTTACCAGACTGTAGGGTTCTGACCTGTTACCAGACTGTAGGGTTCTGACCTGTTACCACTGTAGGGTTCTGACCTGTTACCACTGTAGGGTTCTGACCTGTTACCACTGTAGGGTTCTGACCTGTTACCACACTGTAGGGTTCTGACCTGTTACCACTGTAGGGTTCTGACCTGTTTAGGGTTCTGACCCGTTACCAGACTGTAGGGTTCTGACCCGTTACCACTGTAGGGTTCTGACCCGTTACCACTGTAGGGTTCTGACCTGTTACCACACTGTAGGGTTCTGACCTGTTACCACACTGTAGGGTTCTGACCTGTTACCACTGTAGGGTTCTGACCCGTTACCACTGTAGGGTTCTGACCCGTTACCACTGTAGGGTTCTGACCCGTTACCACACTGTAGGGTTCTGACCTGTTACCACTGTAGGGTTCTGACCTGTTACCACACTGTAGGGTTCTGACCTGTTACCACACTGTAGGGTTCTGACCCGTTACCACTGTAGGGTTCTGACCAGTTACCACTGTAGGGTTCTGACCCGTTACCAGACTGTAGGGTTCTGACCCGTTACCAGACTGTAGGGTTCTGACCCGTTACCACTGTAGGGTTCTGACCCGTTACCACTGTAGGGTTCTGACCTGTTACCACTGTAGGGTGTTACCACTGTAGGGTTCTGACCCGTTACCACTGTAGGGTTCTGACCCGTTACCACTGTAGGGTTCTGACCCGTTACCACTGTAGGGTTCTGACCTGTTACCACTGTAGGGTGTTACCACTGTAGGGTTCTGACCTGTTACCACTGTAGGGTTCTGACCCGTTACCACTGTAGGGTTCTGACCCGTTACCACTGTAGTTTTCTGACCCGTTACCAGACTGTAGGGTTCTGACCCGTTACCAGACTGTAGGGTTCTGACCCGTTACCACTGTAGGGTTCTGACCCGTTACCACTGTAGGGTTCTGACCCGTTACCACACTGTAGGGTTCTGACCTGTTACCACACTGTAGGGTTCTGACCCGTTACCACTGTAGGGTTCTGACCCGTTACCACTGTAGGGTGTTACCACTGTAGGGTTCTGACCCGTTACCACTGTAGGGTTCTGACCCGTTACCACTGTAGGGTTCTGACCTGTTACCACTGTAGGGTGTTACCACTGTAGGGTTCTGACCTGTTACCACTGTAGGGTTCTGACCTGTTACCACTGTAGGGTTCTGACCCGTTACCACTGTAGGGTTCTGACCCGTTACCACTGTAGGGTTCTGACCCGTTACCACTGTAGGGTGTTACCACTGTAGGGTTCTGACCTGTTACCACTGTAGGGTTCTGACCCGTTACCACTGTAGGGTTCTGACCCGTTACCACTGTAGGGTTCTGACCCGTTACCAGACTGTAGGGTTCTGACCCGTTACCAGACTGTAGGGTTCTGACCCGTTACCAGACTGTAGGGTTCTGACCCGTTACCACTGTAGGGTTCTGACCCGTTACCACTGTAGGGTGTTACCACTGTAGGGTTCTGACCTGTTACCACTGTAGGGTTCTGACCTGTTACCAGACTGTAGGGTTCTGACCTGTTACCAGACTGTAGGGTTCTGACCCGTTACCACTGTAGGGTTCTGACCTGTTACCAGACTGTAGGGTTCTGACCTGTTACCAGACTGTAGGGTTCTGACCTGTTACCACTGTAGGGTTCTGACCCGTTACCACTGTAGGGTTCTGACCCGTTACCAGACTGTAGGGTTCTGACCTGTTACCACTGTAGGGTTCTGACCCGTTACCACTGTAGGGTTCTGACCTGTTACCACTGTAGGGTTCTGACCCGTTACCACTGTAGGGTTCTGACCCGTTACCAGACTGTAGGGTTCTGACCTGTTACCACTGTAGGTTCTGACACTGTAGGGTTCTGACCTGTTACCACTGTAGGGTTCTGACCCCACTGTAGGGTTCTGACCCGTTACTGTAGGTTCTGACCACTGTAGGCCCACTGTAGGGTTCTGACCAGACTGTAGGGTTCTGACCCGTTACCACTGTAGGGTTCTGACCCGTTACCACTGTAGGGTTCTGACCAGACTGTTACCAGACTGTAGGTTCTGACCTGTTACCACTGTAGGGTTCTGACCACGTTACCACTGTAGGGTTCTGACCTGTTACCAGACTGTAGGGTTCTGACCTGTTACCAGTAGGGTTCTGACCTGGCTACTAGGGTTCTGACCTGTTACCACTGTAGGGTTCTGACCCTGTAGTTCTGACCATTGTAGGGTTCTGACCTGTTACCACTGTAGGGTTGTGACCCGTTACCACTGTAGGGTTCTGACCCGTTACCAGACTGTAGGGTTCTGACCTGTTACCACACTGTAGGGTTCTGACCCGTTACCACTGTAGGGTTCTGACCTGTTACCACTGTAGGGTTCTGACCCGTTACCAGACTAGGGTTCTGACCTGTTACCACTGTAGGGTTCTGACCTGTTACCACTGTAGGGTTCTGACCTGTTACCAGACTGTAGGGTTCTGACCTGTTACCAGACTGTAGGGTTCTGACCCGTTACCACTGTAGGGTTCTGACCCGTTACCACTGTAGGGTTCTGACCCGTTACCAGACTGTAGGGTTCTGACCTGTTACCAGACTGTAGGGTTCTGACCTGTTACCAGACT
>NW_027040427.1:278024-295524 GCF_034236695.1 Oncorhynchus nerka
TAGGCTGTTTTTGTTTGAGGCCTCTATTGTCAACCGATCATCAGGCTGGTTTTTGTTTGACCAAGGAGAACGTGACCAAAGACGCGACTGAAACAGGAACCAATCTGCTGTGGTGAACAGTATAAATGTGATATTTCAGGCTCTCTAATCGACTGTACAACGTTTACACATTATGATGTCAATATGTGAGTGTGTGATATAAAGGGGGTTAGGAAACATGTTGATTTCCCATTATAAAAAAGACAATATTTAATAAACTACGGCAACACTACCATGTTGATCTGAGCCGTTGGAAATCCTCAACAGGTGTCCGATTTTAAACCGTGGCAGATTCACCTCCCCTGGACTCCACTCCTCCACAGTCCAATGCTTTATCCTACTAGTCAATATCTGCAGTGCTGTCTCCCTTCTAAACCGATCAATCAACCTCGCCGAGTCTCCCTTCTAAACCGATCCCGAATCAACCTCGCAAGTCTCCCTTCTGAAACGATCGAATCAACCTCGCCGAGTCTCCCTTCTAAACGATCGAATCAACCTCGCCGGAGTCTCCCTTCTAAACGATCTAATCAACCTCGCCGAGTCTCCCTTCTAAACGATCGAATCAACCTCGCCGAGTCTCCCTTCTAAAACGATCGAATCAACCTCGCCGAGTCTCCCTTCTAAACGATCGAATCAACCTCGCCGAGTCTCCCTTTTAAACGATCGAATCAACCTCGCCGAGTCTCCCTTCTAAACGATCGAATCAACCTCGCCGAGTCTCCCTTCTAAAACGATCGAATCAACCTCGCCGAGTCTCCCTTCTAAAACGATCGATCAACCTCGCCGAGTCTCCCTTCAAAACGATCAACTGGTCCTCGCCGAGTCTCCCTTCTAAAACGATCGAATCAACCTCGCCGAGTCTCCCTTCTAAAACGATCGAATCAACCTCGCCGAGTCTCCCTTCTAAACGATCGAATCAACCTCGCCGAGTCTCCCTTCTAAACGATCGAATCAACCTCGCCGAGTCTCCCTTCTAAAACGATCGAATCAACCTCGCCGAGTCTCCCTTCTAAAACGATCGAATCAACCTCGCCGAGTCTCCTTCTAAATCGAATCAACCTCCGCCGATCTCCCTTCTAAACGATCGAATCAACCTCGCCGAGTCTCCTTCTAAAACGATCGAATCAACCTCGCTCGAGTCTCCCTTCTAAAACGATCGAATCAACCTCGCCGAGTCTCCCTTCTAAAACGATCGAATCAACCTCGCAGAGTCTCCCTTCTAAAACGATCGAATCAACCTGCTCCCCTTCTAAACGATCGAATCAGCCTCGCCGAGTCTCCCTTCTAAACGATCAATCAACCTCGCCGGAGTCTCCCTTCTAACGATCGAATCAACCTCGAGTCTCCTTCTAAACGATCGAATCAACCTCGCCGAGTCTCCCTTCGAATCAACCTCGCAGAGTCCCCTTCTAAACCGATCGAATCAACCTCGCCGTGACCCGTCAGATTCAGGAACTTAAAACTTTTAACTTTTATTTTAGTTCGTTTTGGAGTCAAAAGATGGTTTCGGTTGTTTTGTTTGTTCATTTATATATTTATTTTTCATTATTTTGGGGGTTTTGGTTTCTATAATAACCTTGTTACACACACAGTCTCTCACACACACAGTCTCTCACACACACACACAGTCTCACACACACACACACAGTCTCACACACACACACAGTCTCACACACACACACAGTCTCTCACACACACACAGTCTCTCACACACACACAGTCTCACACACACACAGTCTCTCACACACAGTCACACACACAGTCTCACACACACACAGTCTCACACACACACAGTCTCTCACACACACACACAGTCTCACACACACACAGTCTCACACACACACACAGTCTCTCACACACACACAGTCTCCTCACACACACACAGTCTCTCACACACACACAGTCTCTCACACACACACAGTCTCTCACACACACAGTCTCTCACACACACACAGTCTCTCACACACACACACAGTCTCGCACACACAGTCTCTCACACAGTCTCTCACACACACAGTCTCTCACACACACAGTCTCACATACAGTCTCTCACACACACACACAGTCTCACACACCACACAGTCTCACACACACACAGTCTCACACACACAGTCTCACACACACACAGTCACACACACACACAGTCTCTCACACACAGTCTCACACACACAGTCTCACACAGTCTCACACACAGTCTCACACACACACAGTCTCACACACACACACACAGTCACACACACACACAGTCTCACACACACAGTCTCACACACACACAGTCTCACACACACACACAGTCTCACACACACACACAGACACACATTCTCTCACACACACACACAGTCTCTCACACACACACACAGTCTCTCACACACACACACAGTCTCTCACACACACACACAGTCTCTCACACACACAGTCAGTCTCACAGTCTCTCACACACACACACACACACACACACACACAGCTCTTTCAACAGCGTGTCATCAGAAGTGTTATGGAGCCTCTCCTGTGAATGTCTGGTCTCCACGGGGCAACGGTCCAATCATTCCCTCGTAGAAAGCACTGGGCTGATTGGATCGATTAAGAAGAGAGGAGGAGAAACGTTGTTTGAGAAGAGAGGACAAAGAGAGGAGGAAAGAGACGAAGGATTAAACTGTATCCATGTCAGCTGGCGAGGTTAGAGGACACGCTCTGAAGACGAAACTCTCTGTCTCTGTGTGTGTGTGTGTGTGTGTGTGTGTATATATATATATATATCTAAAGATGAAAGTTAGCCAACACGACAGTGTCACTATCGGGTGAGGTTAGCTCTTTTTGAGAAAGCAACTGACGAGTCAATGGAAACTGGCCCGCTCTCTCCAACTGGCCCGCTCCAACTGGCCCGCTTCAACTGGCCCGCTTCAACTGGCCCGCTCCAACTGGCCCGCTCTGAAACTGGCCCGCTCTGAAACTGGCCCGCTCTGAAACTGGCCCGCTCTCCAACTGGCCCGCTCTGAAACTGGCCCGCTCTCCAACTGGCCCGCTCTGAAACTGGCCCGCTCTCCAACTGGCCCGCTCTCCAACTCTCCAACTGGCCCGCTCTCCAACTGGCCCGCTCTCCAACTGGCCCGCTCTCCAACTGGCCCGCTCTCCAACCCGCTCTCCAACTGGGCCCGCTCTGGGCCCGCCTTCAACTGGCCCTCTCCAACCAACTGGCCCGCTCTCCAACTGGCCCGCTCTCCAACTGGCCCGCTCTCCAACTGGCCCGCTCTCCAACTGGCCCGCTCTGAAACTGGCCCGCTCTGAAACTGGAAACACTTTCCTTATGGAATCAATAGGTCAATCTGTTTACTGGCAAAACGGCATCCAGCCTTCCTTCAGCCTTCCTTCAGCCTTCCTCTAGCCTTCCTCTAGCCTTCCTCTAGCCTTCCTCTAGCCTTCCTTCAGCCTTCCTTTAGACTTCCTTTAGCCTTCCTTTAGCCTTCCTTCAGCCTTCCTTCAGCCTTCCTCTAGCCTTCCTTCAGCCTTCCTTCAGCCTTCCTTCAGCCAACACCATCTGAGGGATACAATTCTTCACTTCCACGGAAACCCTTTTCTGCTCTCTCATTCCAGTCATGTAGAAGAACGGCCACCTCTCTGTAGCAGAGCTGTGTGAGTCACTACCGGTGTTGTCCCCATCACCTCTCTGTAGCAGAGCTGTGTGAGTCACTACCGGCGTTGGCCGGCAGGGATGTCCTTGTCCCATCCAGCTCTATTGACTCCTGTGGCCGGCCGCGCTCATTGGTGAGGCCGGCTACCGGGTTAAGTGGACATTGTGTCAAGAAGCAGTGAGGCTTGGTTGGGTTGTGTTTCGGGTTGAGTCACCCATGGCACCAAGGCTGCTTAACGCGTCACCAAGGGTGCTTAACGCGTCACCAAGGGTGCTTAACGCGTCACCAAGGGTGCTTAACGCATCACAAGGGTGCTTAACGCATCACAAGGGTGCTTAACTTAAGGGTGCTTAACGCGTCACCAAGGGTGCTTAACGCGTCACCAAGGGTGCTTAACGCGTCACCAAGGGTGCTTAACGCGTCACCAAGGGTGCTTAACGCATCACAAGGGTGCTTAACGCGTCACCAAGGGTGCTTAACGCGTCACCAAGGGTGCTTAACGCGTCACCAAGGTTAACGCGTCACCAAGGGTGCTTAACGCGTCACCAAGGGTGCTTAACGCGTCACCAAGGGTGCTTAACGCATCACCCATGTCACCAAGTGCGCTTCCCAAATGGCACCCTATTCCCTACATGCACACTACTTCTCAAAAGTCTAAAGTAGTGCACTATATTAAAGTTGCCATTTAGGAATCAACGCACACAGAGCCAGCCACACAGAGCCAGCCACACAGAGCCGCCACACAGAGCCAGCCACACAGAGCCAGCCACACAGAGCCAGCCACACAGAGCCAGCCACACAGAGCCAGCCACACAGAGCCAGCCACACAGAGCCAGCCACACAGAGCAGCCACACAGAGCCAGCCACACAGAGCCAGCCACACAGAGCAGCCACACAGAGCCAGCCACACAGAGCCAGCCACATAGAGCCACCACACAAAGCCAGGTAAATCCCAGGTGACATTTTCTTTCAGGATTTGACTCGAATGGCACCCTATTCCCTACATAGTGCCCTAATTGTGACCAGAGCCCTATGGGCCATAGAACAGTAAACCCTTACAGGAAATAGGATTCCGTTTGGAACGTCAGACACAACAGTTCCGTTGCCGAGGGAGACAAGCTTTTTTAAATCCTCCCCCACCGGAACACTAGGTCAGAGGTCAGAGAGAGAAAGAAAAAAACAACCCAACAGACATCTTTATAATTGGATGTTCTTTTGAGGACAACAAAATGAGTTGAAGAGGTTTTCTGTCCATTGGATGGTCTGATGAACGGGATTATTCTCTACTTTTGAAAGTGAAAGATATAAAGAAAATATCTACGAAGGCACCGTAACCCGAGTCTGTGGAATGAAACCTTTTTGTCGTCGTCCTGACTAACAAAACGGAACTGTCCGCATGACCAGGAAGCTTGCTAAGACCGAGTTTGGGGGTTTTATGGGAAAACTTTTTTTTCATTGGAGTACAGCGACAAAAATGGAGGACGAGACCAAGAGATGTTGTCACTGTAATTGGATGTTCTTTTGAATGAAATGTGTCTTATTTTGAAGAGAGGAAAGGTATTAAAAACCCCACCATGGACCTCACCTCACACGGGAAAACGGAACGGTGTCTGTCTGCAGGACCAGGAAGAGTCAGAGACGTCGTGAAGCATACAAACGTTTAATACCAAGGTATAAAAAAAACACAATGCACCTCCTCAGTTTAATACCAAGGTATAAAAAAAACACAATGCACCTCAACTCAGTTTAATACCAAGGTATAAAAAAAACACAATGCACCTCACCTCAGTTTAATAACAAGGTGATGTGAAAACGTGTTGAAATACCACAATCCTGAATGTCCCTGAATCCCGTAGAGAAAACTGGGACCTGTGGAATTACAAGCTAAGAGAAGAAAATGGAGCCCACTTAAAAACAACTGACTCTGTGTGTGTGTGTGTGTGTGTGTGTGTGTGTATATGTGTGTGTGTACGTGTATATGTGTGTGTGTGTGTCTGTGTCTGTGTGTGTGTCTGTGTGTGTGTTCCTGTATTTCCCCCTATAACACCTCCCTGAGGGTGGTCAGAAGACAGGAAGTACCGGTATGTATTTTGAATGTGAAACTGTCAGTATGTCTGACTCTGAGAACATGCCCTGCAGCAACATAACATAACGTACCATCATCATATTCTCAAATACACACACAGAGAGAGAGAGAGAGAGAGAGAGAGACAGAGACAGAGACAGAGACAGAGACAGAGAGAGAGAGAGAGAGAGAGAGAGAGAGAGAGAGCAGAGAGAGAGACAGAGAGAGAGACAGAGAGAGAGACAGAGACAGAGAGAGAGAGAGAGAGAGAGAGAGAGAGAGAGAGAGACAGAGAGAGAGACAGAGAGAGACAGAGAGAGAGACAGAGAGAGAGAGAGAGAGACAGAGAGACAGAGAGACAGAGAGAGAGACAGAGAGAGAGAGAGACAGAGAGACAGAGAGACACAGACACACACACAGACACACACACAGACACACACACAGACACCTCATCCATCCCCTACCATCATCTTCTCGAAGAGGCCCAGTATCTCCTGTTCTGAGGTGATCTTGGAGGACAGGTCCTCAAACTCAGCGGAGGAGGAAGACCATTCAGACGAGGAGGAGTGTTTGACGTGAGGGAGGTGAGGACGCTCTTTCTTACTGCCCGGGATACGGATACTGGCGAACCTGTCCATCTGAGGAACACACAGACAGGGACAAGAGAGGCCAGTCATTAAAAACACCCAAAATGTTCTCATAAAACAAGGTTACGGACCACATTAACAAAGACCTACTGACAGACTAAGCTGTTGTTAAGACACATCGAGGTCGAAGGTTAATACCCCCCCCCCCTCTCTACCCAGTCCCCCCTCTCTACCCGGACCCCCCCTACCAGGGCCCCCCCTCTCTACCGGACACAATTTCTAAAATAGACAAATCATAGAAAACGTACATGTTTTGTCATGTTAAAACAGTTGTTGGTTTGACCTGTGGGACTTTGGTGTGACCTGTGGGACTTTGGTGTGACCTGTGGGACTTTGGTGTGACCTGTGGGACTTTGGTGTGACCTGTGGGACTTTGGTTGGACCTGTGGGACTTTGGTTGGACCTGTGGGACTTTGGTTGGACCTGTGGGACCACTCGTCAACGTGTCTGCTCGGAATACAGACATTCTACCAGCCAATGACAAACTGGACCAGCATTCTGGTGGTGGCTGGTGTTCATTTCCCTTCCCTGATGTGTTATCAGAAGGAGATGAGGGTGAAATGGTTGTTTTTCAGGCTGTTATTTAGTTCGTTTTCAGTCTTGTTGTATCATTATTGTCAGAGCAGAAGAAGCACGCAGGCAGGGCCTGATGCTGGCTGACCAACGACAGACCAGATACATCAGGCGTGGGGTTGTTGGTTCCATTTAAGCGTCAGACAGACAGACAGACTCCCTTCATCCAACTCCCTCTGAAGTCTGGCTAATGTACATCAGTCGTACCAAGTACAACAACCCTAAAGCCCACCACTATCAGTCACCCCATCTGTCTCTACTAGAGTGCACTCAACGCTGTGCCGCGTGTGTGTGTGTGTGTGTGTGTGTGTGTGTGTGTGTTACACTCAAATACCCTACATTACAAGACAGAGACAGCAGCCATGACCCCCAAACTATAATAATACACTATAACACTTAGTGACCCCATAATACACTATAACACTTAGTGACCCCATAATACTACACTATAACACTTAGTGACCCCATAATAATACACTATAACACTTAGTGACCCCATAATAATACACTATAACACTTAGTGACCCCATAATACACTATAACACTTAATGACCCCATAATACAATATAACACTTAGTGACCCCATAATAATACACTATAACACGTAGTGACCCCATAATACACTATAACACTTAGTGACCCCATAATACACTATAACACTTAGTGACCCCATAATACAATATAACACTTAGTGACCCCATAATAATACACTATAACACGTAGTGACCCCATAATACACTATAACACTTAGTGACCCCATAATACACTATAACACTTAGTGACCCCATAATACACTATAACACTTAGTGACCCCATAATACAATATAACACTTAGTGACCCCATAATACTACACTATAACACTTAGTGACCCCATAATACACTATAACACTTAGTGACCCCATAATACACTATAACACTTAGTGACCCACATAATACTACACTATAACACTTAGTGACCCCATAATAAAATATAACACTTAGTGACCCCATAATACTACACTATAACACTTAGTGACCCCATAATACACTATAACACTTAGTGACCCCCATAATACACACTATAACACTTAGTGACCCCATAATAATACACTATAACACGTAGTGACCCCATAATACACTATAACACTTAGTGACCCATAATACATATAACACTTAGTGACCCCATAATACTACACTATAACACTTAGTGACCCCATAATACTAACTATAACACTTAGTGACCCCATAATACATAATACCCCATAATACTATAACACTTAGTGACCCCCATAATACTACACTATAACACTTAGTGACCCCATAATACATACACTACACTTAGTAACCCCATAATACAATATAACACTAGTGACCCCATAATACTACACTATAACACTTAGTGACCCCATAATACACACTATAACACTTAGTGACCCCATAATACACACTATAACACTTAGTGACCCCCATAATACTACACTATAATAATTAGTGACCCCATAATACTACACTATAACACTTAGTGACCCCATAATACTACACTAAATACACTTAATAATTAGTGACCCCATAATACACCATTACACTTAGTGACCCCATAATACTACACCATAACACTTAGTGACCCCATAATACTACACCATAACACTTAGTGACCCCATAATACTACACTATAACACTTAGTGACCCCATAATACTACACTATAACACTTAATGACCCCATAATACTACACCATATACACTTAGTGACCCCATAATACTACACTATAACACTTAGTGACCCACATAATACTACACTATAACACTTAGTGGCCCCATAATACAATGGATGGCTGGAACACTTAGTGACCCCATAATACTACACTATAACACTTAGTGACCCCATAATACTCCACTATAACACTCTAGTGACTCTTTCTGTTCATAATACTCACTAGAACACTTAATTGACCCCCATCAATACATCTATAACACTGTATAATAGGCCTCCAATTAACAGTCTCTGTTCAATATGTAACTCAGTGTAACACTGTTTGGAGTCTCTATTGGCTGTATAATTATTAACAGAAGGGTTCCCTTTAGAGTGTTCTCTTTCTGTTTTTCCTCCTCTTCGCTCTGTACATCGTCAGCATCTCTATTGGCTGTATAATAGGCCTCCATTATTAACAGTCTCTGTTCTCTTTCTGTTCATATACTCAGTGTGTGTTTGTTTGGAGTCAAGCATCTCTATTGGCTGTATAATAGGCCTCCATTATTAACAGTCTCTGTTCTCTTTCTGTTCATATACTCAGTGTGTGTTTGTTTGGAGTCAAGCATCTCTATTGGCTGTATAATAGGCCTCCATTATTAACAGTCTCTGTTCTCTTTCTGTTTATCCTCCTGTTTATCAGTCAGTGTGGTTGTGTTTGTTTGAGTCAAGCGCTAGTGTTTGAGCTGGGGGTTTTAGTATTGTTCGCTCTGCAGGAAACCATGATCACTGCCTCTGATTAGACGATTCTGTTTCCATCCCTCGGCACAAGCAGACACAGATCGTCGTCAAGTCAATCGATTCACTAAGGGATAAAAGATGGAAAGGATAGCCATTATTAAAATTACTGATATAACTAAATTGAGGGAGGGAGGGAGGAGGGAGGGAGGGATTGTTTCCAGTAGCATTTCAAGGCTGATGATGGGCCTCCATTATTGGACTGTCAGCGGATTGTTCGGGCTGGCTCGCGTCAGCGTGTGTTTGTTTGGAGTCAAGCGTCTCTATTGGCTGTATAATAGCGTCAGCCTCCATTATTAACGTCAGCTGTTCTCTTTCTGTTCATATACTCAGTGCTGTGTTTGTTTGGCGTCAGCGGATCGGGCTATTGGCGTCAGCGGATCGGGCTAATAGGCCTCGGGCTATTAACAGCTCTGTTCGTCTTTCTGTTTATCCTCCTGGCTTATCGTCAGTGTGTGGTTGTGTTTGGCCAGCGCTCGTGTTTGAGCTGGGGTTTTATCAGGCTGTTCGGCGTCAGCGGAAATGGAGCGTGATCACTGCCTCTGATTAGACGATTCTGTTTCTGGCTCAGCGGTCCCGGCACAGCAGACACAGATCGTCGTCAAGCCAATCGGATTCACAAGAAGGGATAAAGATGGGCTGGCTAGCGCGTCAGCGGATCGGATATAACTAAATTGAGGGTCAGCGGAGGGACTGGAGGGAGCCAGGGAGGGAGGGAGGAGGATGTAATTCCTGCATTTCAAGGCGTCAGCGATGATGGAGTCGTAGCTGGCTGTCAGCGGATTGGATCGGGCTGGCTCAGCGTCAGCGGATTGGACTGGCTCGGCGTCAGCGGATTGGGCTGGCTCGCGTCAGCGGATTGGACTGGCTGGCTCGGCGTCAGCGATTGGATGGGCTGGCTCGGCGTCAGCGGATCGGACTGGCTCGGCGTCAGCGGATCGGGCTGGCTCGGCGTCAGCGGATTGGATCGGGCTGGCTCGGCGTCAGCGGATCGGGCTGGCTCGGCGTCAGCGGATCGGGCTGGCTCGGCGTCAGCGGATCGGGCTGGCTCGGCGTCAGCGGATCGGGCTGGCTCGGCGTCAGCGGATCGGGCTGGCTCGGCGTCAGCGGATTGGATCGACTGGCTCGGCGTCAGCGGATCGGGCTGGCTCGGCGTCCCCCTGGCTCGGCGTTCCTGGATCGGGCTGGCTGGCTCGGCGTCAGCGCGGATCGGGCTGGCTGCTCGGCGTCAGCGGATCGGGCTGGCTCGGCGTCAGCGGTCGGGCTGGCTCGGCGTCAGCGGATCGGGCTGGCTCGGCGTCAGCGGATCGGACTGGCTCGGCGTCAGCGGATCGGGCTGGCTCGGCCAGCGATTGGATCTGGCTCGGCGTCAGCGATTGGATCGGGCTGGCTCGGCGTATTGGGCTGGCTCGGCGTCAGCGGATTGACATCTGGCTCGGATTGGGCTAGCGTCAGCGGATTGGGCTGGCTCGCGGATTGGGCTGTCAGCGAATCGGGCTGGCTCGGCGTCAGCGGATTGGGCTGGCTCGGCGTCAGCGGATTGGGCTGGCTCGGCGTCAGCGATTGGGCTGGCTCGCGTCAGCGGATTGGGCTGGCTCGGCGTCAGCGGATTGGGCTGGCTCGCGTCAGCGGATTGGGCTGGCTCGGCGTCAGCGGATTGGGCTGGCTCGGGGTCAGCGGATTGGGCTGGCTCGGCGTCAGCGGATTGGGCTGGCTCGAACGCCAGCGGATTGGGCTGGCTCGGCGTCAGCGGATCGGGCTGGCTCGGCGTCAGCGGGATCGGGCTGGCTCAGCGTCAGCGATTGGATCGGGCTGGCTCGGCGTCAGCGGAAGCGTCAGCGGATTGGGCTGGCTCGGCGTCAGCGGCTGGCTCGGCGTCAGCGGATTGTCGGGCTGGCTCGGCGTCAGCGGATCGGGCTGGCTCGATCAGCGGATTGATCGGGCTGGCTCCGTCAAACCCTGATTGGGCTGGCTCGGCGTCAGCGGATTGGGCTGGCGTCAATGCCAGCGGATTGGATCGGGCTGGCTCGGCGTCAGCGGGATTGGATCGACTGGCTCGGCGTCACGGATTGGATCGGACTGGCTCGGCGTCAGCGGATTGGATCGGACTGGCTCGGCGTCAGCGGATTGGATCGGACTGGCTCGGCGTCAGCGGATTGGATCGGACTGGCTCGGCGTCAGCGGATTGGATCGGACTGGCTCGGCATCACCTGCTGTACTGTGTTGTACAGAAAGACGTTGTTGGGTACAACGGATCAACAATACATGTATCTACTACGGTCCCCTCCCTTCCTGTTATTCAATAGCAGCCACGTGGAACAGTACAGACCGAACAGGCGACAGGGTCTGACAGAGAGCCGGGCTAGAAGCAGAACATTCAGACAAATTGTTGAATCTGTCCTCAACAAATTGTATTAGGCCACACGGGGAGTTGACATCTTCATCGTTGTAAAATGTCTTCGCTGTCAAGAACAGCTGTTCATGTACAATCTTTTAGCTTTCCTCGGGTTGCTTCCCAAACGGCACCCTATTACCTGAATACTGTAGTGCGCGACTTTTGGACCAGAGCCTTACTATGAGCCTAGGGTCAAAAGTAGGGCACTACATAGGGAATAGGGTGCCATTTGAACTCATAAACCACCGCGACTACCTAATTTCACGTCAGGTTTCCCCTCCAGCAGAACAGGACATGATATGGGAAGGGTCCACTCCAATGTCAGGCTTCACACTCAAACTGATCTGCATTTCCCAAACCCTGACTGACACCATATGCACTCTGTTAGACGCTGGTCAATGGAAATGACATAGCAGGCAAGTATCACGCAGGCAGGGGGGAGAGACGCGGGCGGGCGGGAGAGAGAGACGAGGGAGAGAGAGAGAGACGAGGGAGAGAGAGACGCGGGCGGGAGAGAGAGACGAGGGAGAGAGAGAGACGAGGGCGGGCGGGCAGGAGAGAGACGCGGGTGGGAGAGAGAGAGAGACGAGGCGGGCGGGCAGGAGAGAGAGACGCGGGCGGGAGAGAGAGAGAGACGAGGGGCGAGGAGAGAGACGAGGGGAGAGAGAGACGCGGGCGGGAGACGCGGGCGGGAGAGAGACGAGGGCGGGCGGGAGAGAGAGACGCGGGCGGGAGAGAGACGCGGGAGGGAGAGAGAGAGGGCGGGCGGGAGAGAGGCGGGCGGGAGAGAGAGACGCGGGCGGGAGAGAGAGAGGGCGGGCGGGAGAGAGGGAGAGACGAGGGCGGGAGAGGAGAGACGAGGCGGGCGGGAGAGACGACGGGAGAGAGAGACGCGGGCGGAGAGAGAGAGAGAGACGCGGGAGAGAGAGACGAGAGGGCGGGAGAGAGAGACGAGGCGGGAGGGAGAGAGAGAGAGAGAGACGAGAGAGAGAGACGGGAGGAGGGAGCGGAGAGAGAGAGAGGCGGCGGGAGAGAGACGCGGGAGGGAGAGAGAGAGAGACGCGGGAGGGAGAGAGAGACGGGGAGAGAGAGAGAGAGACGCGGAGAGAGAGAGAGAGACGCGGGAGAGAGAGAGAGAGACGCGGGAGAGAGAGAGAGGCGGGGAGAGAGAGAGAGAGAGAGAGAGAGCGAGAGAGAGAGAGACGGGGAGAGAGAGACGAGAGACGCGGGAGAGAGAGAGAGAGACGCGGAGAGGAGAGAGAGAGACGCGGGAGAGAGAGAGAGACGCGGGAGAGAGAGAGAGAGACGGGGAGAGAGAGAGAGACGCGGGAGAGAGAGAGAGACGCGGGAGAGAGAGAGAGAGACGCGGGAGAGAGAGAGAGAGACGCGGGAGAGAGAGAGAGACGCGGGGAGAGAGAGAGAGACGGGAGAGAGAGACGAGACGCGGAGAGAGAGAGAGAGACGCGGGAGAGAGAGAGAGAGACGCGGGAGAGAGAGAGAGAGAGGCGAGAGAGAGAGAGCGGGAGAGAGAGAGAGAGAGCGGGGAGAGAGAGAGAGACGCGGGAGAGAGAGAGAGAGAGACGGGAGAGAGAGAGAGACGGGGAGAGAGAGAGAGAGACGCGGAGAGAGAGAGAGAGACGCGGGAGAGAGAGAGAGACGCGGGAGAGAGAGAGACGCGGGAGAGAGAGAGAGAGAGACGCGGGAGAGAGAGAGAGAGAGACGCGGGAGAGAGAGAGAGAGACGAGGGAGAGAGAGAGAGAGAGAGACGGGAGAGAGAGAGAGACGCGGGAGAGAGAGAGAGACGCGGGAGAGAGAGAGAGACGCGGGAGAGAGAGAGAGCGAGGAGGGAGAGAGAGAGAGACGCGAGGGAGAGAGAGAGAGACGCGGGAGAGAGAGAGAGAGACGCGGAGAGAGAGAGAGACGCGGGAGAGAGAGAGAGACGCGGGAGAGAGAGAGAGACGCGGAGAGAGAGAGAGACGCGGAGAGAGAGAGAGAGACGCGGAGAGAGAGAGAGAGAGACGCGGGAGAGAGAGAGAGAGACGGGAGAGAGAGAGAGAGACGCGGAGAGAGAGAGAGAGACGGGGAGAGAGAGAGAGAGACGCGGGAGAGAGAGAGAGACGCGGGAGAGAGAGAGAGAGACGCGGGAGAGAGAGAGAGAGACGGGAGGAGAGAGAGAGAGACGCGGGAGAGAGAGAGAGAGAGAGAGGAGAGACGAGAGAGAGAGAGAGACGAGGAGAGAGAGAGAGAGACGCGGGAGAGAGAGAGAGAGACGCGGGGAGAGAGAGAGAGACGCGGAGAGAGAGAGAGAGACGAGAGAGGGAGAGAGAGAGAGAGACGCGGGAGAGAGAGAGAGAGACGCGGGAGAGAGAGAGAGAGACGCGGGAGAGAGAGAGAGAGACGACGCGGAGAGAGAGAGAGAGAGAGAGAGAGACGCGGGAGAGAGAGAGAGACGCGGGAGAGAGAGAGAGAGACGCGGGAGAGAGAGAGAGAGACGCGGGAGAGAGAGAGAGAGACGCGGGAGAGAGAGAGAGACGCGGAGAGAGAGAGAGAGACGCGGGAGAGAGAGAGAGAGACGCGGGAGGGAGAGAGAGAGAGAGAGAGAGAGAGAGACGCGGAGAGAGAGAGAGAGAGAGAGAGAGAGACGGGGAGAGAGAGAGAGACGCGGGAGAGAGAGAGAGACGCGGGAGAGAGAGAGAGAGAGACGCGGGAGAGAGAGAGAGAGACGCGGGAGAGAGAGAGAGAGACGCGGGAGAGAGAGAGAGACGCGGGAGAGAGAGAGAGACGCGGGAGAGAGAGAGAGACGCGGGAGAGAGAGAGAGACGCGGGAGAGAGAGAGAGAGAGACGCGGGAGAGAGAGAGAGACGCGGGAGAGAGAGAGAGACGCGGGCGGGAGAGACGCGGGCGGGAGAGAGAGACGCGGACGGGAGAGAGAGACGCGGGAGAGACGCGGGAGGAGAGAGAGAGACGCGGACGGGAGAGAGACGCGGGAGAGACGCGGGAGAGAGAGAGAGACGAGGACGGGAGAGAGAGACGAGGACGGGAGAGAGAGACGCGGACAGGAGAGAGAGACGCGGACAGGAGAGAGAGACGCGGGAGAGAGACGTGGGAGAGAGAGAGAGACGAGGACGGGAGAGAGAGAGAGAGACGCGGGCGGGAGAGAGAGACGTGGGCGGGAGAGAGAGAGAGACGCGGACGGGCAGGAGAGAGACGCGGCTAGAAGCAGGCAGGCGGGGAAGAATGCACTGCAGAGAGTCAGGAAGCATACTGCTTGTTACCGGAGACATACTGTAGAAACACACCACATAGAGAAAGAGGAAGTACTGTAGAAACACACCACATAGAGAAAGAGGAAGTACTGTAGAAACACACCACATAGAGAAAGAGGAAGTACTGTAGAAACACACCACATAGAGAAAGAGGAAGTACTGTAGAAACACACCACATAGAGAAAGAGGAAGTACTGTAGAAACACACCACATAGAGAAAGAGGAAGTACTGTAGAACCACACCACATGTTGTTAACAGAGAGAGAAACATGTGGGTTCGTGAGCCTCCGATGTTAGTCTGGTAATGGGAGCATCACTACTGTCGTCTGGAAACTGAACAAACATGCCATTAGTAAAGAAAGAGAAGGAAAAGAATGAGGGTTATGTTCGATAGAACAGACAAGGTGGTGACAGAGAGAGTAGGGAAGAGGGAGAGGCAAACAGGAGACTGAATTCTGAAAGAGAGAAATAGGTCTTACCATATCATCCTTCATGTTTTTAACCTGTAAATGCTAGAGGTGGGGGGGAGGGGGGGGGGCAGAAAATAAACACATATCAGGATATGAAACTATTATAAACACGCTGAAGAAGAAAAAAAAACGAAATACAAAATAAATATCCCAGGGTCAAGATAATCAATCAAGTCAAAAGTGCGTATCATTTTTCAGTTTTCAGAGCAATCAAATCCAGGTGAGAACAGTTAAATAGACAACAGAGCAGAGGTCATTAATATATTGATCATTAACAGCACGGTGCTGAGGTCATTAATATATTGGTCATTAACAGCAGGGTGCTGAGGTCATTAATACATTGGTCATTAACAGCACGGTGCTGAGGTCATTAATATATTGATCATTAACAGCACGGTGCTGAGGTCATTAATATATTGGTCATTAACAGCACGGTGCTGAGGTCATTAATATATTGATCATTAACAGCACGGTGCTGAGGTCATTAATATATTGATCATTAACAGCACGGTGCTGAGGTCATTAATATATTGATCATTAACAGCACGGTGCTGAGGTCATTAATATATTGATCATTAACAGCACATGCTGAGGTCATTAATATATTGATCATTAACAGCAAAAGTGCTGAGGTCATTATGTATTGGTCATTAACAGACAAGGTGCTGGTCATTAGATAGATCATTAACAGGCTGAGGTCATTAATATATTGATCATTAACAGCCCTGTGCTGAGGTCATTAATATCATCATTAACAGAAACAGGACGGTGCTGAGGTCATTAATATATTGGTCATTAACAGCAGGGTGCTGAGGTCATTAATATATTGGTCATTAACAGCAGGTCAAATGAGGTCATTAATAAACACGCTATTGATCAGAACAGCACGGTGCTGAGGTCATTAATATATTGGTCATTAACCACGGTGCTGAGATTAATATATTGGTCATTAACAAGTGCTGAGGTCATTAATTTGTCACTTCAGGTCATTAACAGCACGGTGCTGAGGTCATTAATATATTGATCATTAACAGCACGGTGCTGAGGTCATTAATATATTGATCATTAACAGCACGGTGCTGAGGTCATTAATACAATGTCACTCCTCAGGTCATTAACAGCACGGTGCTGAGGTCATTAATACGATGTCACTCCTTAGATCATTAACAGCACGGTGCTGAGGTCATTAATACATTGGTCATTAACAGCACGGTGCTGAGGTCATTAATACGATGTCACTCCTTAGATCATTAACAGCACGGTGCTGAGGTCATTAATACGATGTCACTCAGATCATTAACAGCACGGTGCTGAGGTCATTAATCACTCCTTAGATCATTAACAGCACGGTGCTGAGTTAATTAATATGATGTCACTCCTCAGGTAGAGGAGTCAGAGACCATGGAAGGATATCATATGACAGAACCAAGTGAGTGAGTTAACAGAGAGAGGGAGAGAGCCTAGAACCGTGCCTTGGGGAACACCAGAGAGAGAACAGGAGAGGGCCAACAACCGAGCCCTGGGGAACACCTGTAATTAGGAGGACCAAGTTGTTTACAAAAAAGCTTCTTTTTTTTTTAAGTAGTAGACAAAAAGCTGTTAGAGAGTAAAAGTAAAAACTAGAGAAACATCCACCAGGGCTCCAGAGCATTAATCTTGAACCCAGTTTGTAGTATGAATAAGGCATGTACATGTGGAGCTCTATTACCTGGCTGCTGTGAGCACAAGAGGACATTCTCCGCTAGGTTAAACCCTGATTTCTCACTGGGCCCTGCAGAGTGTAAACGCTAGAGTCATATTCTCCTCGTGGGGAAAGAGAACACAGACGGAATTTAAAACTCCTTAAACGCCAATTGTCAGGCCTGTGCTCAGGGTTGAGACTATGCTAGTGTGCTACAGAGCCTCTGGTGTGCTATATAGGAAAAATCAGGCAATCTAAAGACTAATCCTA
>NW_027040427.1:300524-308024 GCF_034236695.1 Oncorhynchus nerka
GCTGACAGACTTTACCCAGAGATGCCAGTCTCATCCCGGTCTCTAGCTGACAGACTTTACCCAGAGATGCCAGTCTCATCCCGGTCTCTAGCTGACAGACTTTACCCAGAGACGCCAGTCTCATCCCGGTCTCTAGCTGAGTCTTAAATGACTGTGGGGTTTTGTCAAAAGTAGCGCACTACGTAGGACATTAAACAGGAAGTCATTTGGGATGCAGACTCCACTCTCCGTCAGAGACACAAGATCTCCAACCAGTCTCTCCGAGGCCCACCGCCACCAGTCCTGGCCAACAAGACACTAAACAGACCCAAGGACTGAGAGAAGGAGAGGAGGGAGACAAACCAACTGCCTGATATCCATAAGATCCCTAAAGCTCTGACCAAGACAACAGTATCAACAGTACCGTCTCGACAACAGTACCGTCTCGACAACAGTACCGTCTCGACGACAACAGTACCGTCTCGACGACAACAGTACCGTCTCGACGACAACAGTACCGTCTCGACGACAACAGTACCGTCTCGACAACAGCACCAACAGTACCGTCTCGACAACAGTACCGTCTCGACAACAGCACCAACAGTACCGTCTCGACAACAGTACCGTCTCGACAACAGCACCAACAGTACCGTCTCGACAACAGTACCGTCTCGACAACAGCACCAACAGTACCGTCTCGACAACAGTACCGTCTCGACAACAGCACCAACAGTACCGTCTCGACAACAGTACCGTCTCGACAACAGTACCGTCTCGACAACAGCACCGTCTCGACAACAGCACCGTCTCGACAACAGCACCGTCTCGACAACAGCACCGTCTCGACAACAGCACCGTCTCGACGACAACAGCACCGTCTCGACGACAACAGCACCGTCTCGACGACAACAGCACCGTCTCGACGACAACAGCACCGTCTCGACGACGACAGCACCGTCTCGACGACGACAGTACCGTCTCGACGACAGTACCGTCTCGACGACAGTACCGTCTCGACGACAGTACCGTCTCGACGACAACAGTACCGTCTCGACGACAACAGTACCGTCTCGACGACAACAGTACCGTCTCGACGACAACAGTACCGTCTCGACGACAACAGTACCGTCTCGACGACAACAGTACCGTCTCGACGACAACAGTACCGTCTCGACGACAACAGTACCGTCTCGACAACAGTACCGTCGCGACAACAGTACCGTCTCGACAACAGTACCGTCTCGACAACAGTACCGTCTCGACAACAGTACCGTCTCGACAACAGTATCGCCATACTAGGAAAGGAAGGAAGGAAACAAAACATGAAGCGGATTGGATTTCTTGAGCAAAACCGTCTTAGTGTTGGAAGAAACAGCCTCGTGTTGTCACCCAGAGTCACAGGTGTATGTTGCCCAGGCTAGAGTCACAGGTGTATGTTGCCCAGGCTAGAGTCACAGGTGTATGTTGCCCAGGCTAGAGTCACAGGTGTATGTTGCCCAGGCTAGAGTTACAGGTGTATGTTGCCCAGGCTAGAGTCACAGGTGTATGTTGCCCAGGCTAGAGTCACAGGTGTATGTTGCCAGGCTAGAGTCACAGGTGTATGTTGCCCAGGCTAGAGTCACAGGTGTATGTTGCCCAGGCTAGAGTCACAGGCGTATGTTGCCAGGCTAGAGTCACAGGTGTATGTTGCCCAGGCTAGAGTCACAGGTGTATGTTGCCCAGGCTAGAGTCACAGGTGTATGTTGCCCAGGCTAGAGTCACAGGTGTATGTTGCCCAGGCTAGAGTCACAGGTGTATGTTGCCCAGGCTAGAGTCACAGGCGTATGTTGCCCAGGCTAGAGTCACAGGCGTATGTTGCCCAGGCTAGAGTCACAGGTGTATGTTGCCAAATTATGACGGCCCGACAATATCCTCCAATCAATATCCTCCAATCAATATCCTCCAATCAATATCCTCCAATTACTACCCTCCAATCACTTATTCCGAAAGGTCAACATTGCAACTCCAACGTTCCCTCCCCACTGTGATAGAAAGAACACCGTTGTTTTTCCCCCAGTTAGTTCAGCTTTGAGAGAGCATGAGGGGGAGGAATAACAATCCACATTGCAGGTAGCCAGCAGGACCGACGCCTCGGCAGCCTGATCATCAGTCCAAATTAGATTAAACCTGCTGAACTTCCAAGAAACGGAAAAAAAAACGAGGGAAACAGAGAGCGAGAGAGAAGTCGGATGAAATAATACTAATAAACAAGCCAGTGAAACGCAGGTATCCAATTAACTAGGAGACCAGACAGTGGTAGACTGTCCCAAACGGCAGACTACTCTATATATAGTGCACTACTTTTGACCAGAGCCCTATAGAACCCTATTCCCTATATCCAATTAACTAGGAGACCAGACAGTGGTAGACTTTCCCAAACGGCAGACTACTCTCTATATATAGTGCACTACTTATGACCAGAGCCCTATAGAACCCTATTCCCTATATCCAATTAACTAGGAGACCAGACAGTGGTAGACTTTCCCAAACGGCAGACTACTCTCTATATATAGTGCACTACTTTTGACCAGAGCCCTATAGAACCCTATTCCCTATATCCAATTAACTAGGAGACCAGACAGTGGTAGACTTTCCCAAACGGCAGACTACTCTCTATATATAGTGCACTACTTATGACCAGAGCCCTATAGAACCCTATTCCCTATATTCAATTAACTAGGAGACCATACAGTGGTAGACTGTCCCAAACGGCAGACTACTCTCTATATATAGTGCACTACTTTTGACCAGAGCCCTATAGAACCCTATTCCCTATATCCAATTAACTAGGAGACCAGACAGTGGTAGACTGTCCCAAACGGCAGACTACTCTCTATATATAGGGCACTACTTTAGACCAGAGTCCTATAGAACCCTATTCCCTATGTAGTGCACTACTTTAGACCAGAGCCCTATAGAACCCTATTCCCTATATTCAATTAACTAGGAGACCATACAGTGGTAGACTGTCCCAAACGGCAGACTACTCTCTATATATAGTGCACTACTTTTGACCAGAGCCCTATAGAACCCTATACCCTATATCCAATTAACTAGGAGACCAGACAGTGGTAGACTTTCCCAAACGGCAGACTACTCTCTATATATAGTGCACTACTTTTGACCAGAGCCCTATAGAACCCTATTCCCTATATCCAATTAACTAGGAGACCAGACAGTGGTAGACTTTCCCAAACGGCAGACTACTCTCTATATATAGTGCACTACTTATGACCAGAGCCCTATAGAACCCTATTCCCTATATTCAATTAACTAGGAGACCATACAGTGGTAGACTGTCCCAAACGGCAGACTACTCTCTATATATAGTGCACTACTTTTGACCAGAGCCCTATAGAACCCTATTCCCTATATCCAATTAACTAGGAGACCAGACAGTGGTAGACTGTCCCAAACGGCAGACTACTCTCTATATATAGGGCACTACTTTAGACCAGAGTCCTATAGAACCCTATTCCCTATGTAGTGCACTACTTTAGACCAGAGCCCTATAGAACCCTATTCCCTATATTCAATTAACTAGGAGACCATACAGTGGTAGACTGTCCCAAACGGCAGACTACTCTCTATATATAGTGCACTACTTTTGACCAGAGCCCTATAGAACCCTATTCCCTATATCCAATTAACTAGGAGACCAGACAGTGGTAGACTGTCCCAAACGGCAGACTACTCTCTATATATAGTGCACTACTTATGACCAGAGCCCTATAGAACCCTATTCCCTATATTCAATTAACTAGGAGACCATACAGTGGTAGACTGTCCCAAACGGCAGACTACTCTCTATATATAGTGCACTACTTTTGACCAGAGCCCTATAGAACCCTATTCCCTATATCCAATTAACTAGGAGACCAGACAGTGGTAGACTGTCCCAAACGGCAGACTACTCTCTATATATAGTGCACTACTTTTGACCAGAGCCCTATAGAACCCTATTCCCTATATCCAATTAACTAGGAGACCAGACGGTTGTAGACTGTCCCAAACGGCAGACTACTCTCTATATATAGTGCACTACTTATGACCAGGTAGAGCACTTATAAAAGGACATAGGGTGCCATTTGGGACGCAGCCTAAAGGTGTAACACAGTGGGCCTCAGAGGAAAAATAGACAGAAAACCAGACTGCAGATACAGAGAGGCAGAAACCACCGGAGAGGGAGGCCACGTTACCGGGAGAAACCACCGGAGAGGGAGGCCGCTTTACCGGGAGAAACCACCGGAGAGGGAGACCAAGTTAACGGGAGAAACCACCAGAGAGGGAGGCAGCTTTAACGGGAGAAACCACCGGAGAGAGAGGCCACGTTAACAGGAGAAACCACCGGAGAGAGAAACCACCGGAGAGAGAAACCACGGAGAGAGAAACCACCGGAGAGAGAAACCACCGGAGAGAGAAACCACCGGAGAGAGAAACCACCGGAGAGAGAAACCACCGGAGAGAGAAACCACCGGAGAGAGAAACCACCGGAGAGAGAGGCAGTATCTGGTGACCCCCATTTACCTCATGAAAACCAGTCAGTATCTGGTGTGACCCCCATTTACCTCATGAAAACCAGTCAGTATCTGGTGTGACCCCCATTTACCTAATGAAAACCAGTCAGTTTCTGGTGTGACCCCCATTTACCTAATGAAAACCAGGCAGTATCTGGTGTGACCCCCATTTACCTCATGAAAACCAGTCAGTTTCTGGTGTGACCATTTACCTCATGAAAACCAGTCAGTATCTGGTGACCCCAATTTACCTCATGAAAACCAGTCAGTATCTGGTGTGACCCCCATTTACCTCATGAAAACCAGTCAGTATCTGGTGCGACCCCCATTTACCTCATGAAAACCAGTCAGTATCTGGTGCGACCCCCATTTACCTCATGAAAACCAGTCAGTATCTGGTGCGACCCCCATTTACCTCATGAAAACCAGTCAGTATCTGGTGCGACCCCCATTTACCTCATGAAAACCAGTCAGTATCTGGTGTGACCCCCATTTACCTCATGAAAACCAGTCAGTGTCTGGTGTGACCCCCATTTACCTCATGAAAACCAGTCAGTATCTGGTGTGACCCCCATTTACCTCATGAAAACCAGTCAGTATCTGGTGTGACCCCCATTTACCTCATGAAAACCAGTCAGTGTCTGGTGTGACCACCATTTACCTCATGAAAACCAGTCAGTATCTGGTGTGACCCCCATTTACCTCATGAAAACCAGTCAGTATCTGGTGTGACCCCCATTTACCTCATGAAAACCAGTCAGTATCTGGTGTGACCCCCATTTACCTCATGAAAACCAGTCAGTATCTGGTGTGACCCCCATTTACCTCATGAAAACCAGTCAGTATCATGTGTGACCACCATTTGCCTCATGAAAACCAGTCAGTATCTGGTGTGACCCCCATTTACCTCATGAAAACCAGTCAGTATCTGGTGTGACCCCCATTTACCTCATGAAAACCAGTCAGTGTCTGGTGTGACCACCATTTACCTCATGAAAACCAGTCAGTATCTGGTGTGACCCCCATTTACCTCATGAAAACCAGTCAGTATCTGGTGTGACCCCCATTTACCTCATGAAAACCAGTCAGTATCTGGTGTGACCACCATTTACCTCATGAAAACCAGTCAGTATCATGTGTGACCACCATTTGCCTCATGAAAACCAGTCAGTATCTGGTGTGACCCCCATTTACCTCATGAAAACCAGTCAGTATCTGGTGTGACCCCCATTTACCTCATGAAAACCAGTCAGTATCTGGTGTGACCCCCATTTACCTCATGAAAACCAGTCAGTATCTGGTGTGACCCCCATTTACCTCATGAAAACCAGTCAGTATCTGGTGTGACCCCCATTTACCTCATGAAAACCAGTCAGTATCTGGTGTGACCACCATTTACCTCATGAAAACCAGTCAGTGTCTGGTGTGACCACCAAATTCTCTAAAACCCTTTGATCACATTTTAATTGCCACATGTAGCAGTATCTATATCTACAAGTAAACATAAATCAACGACTTCCATGTGAACAAACATACACAGCCTTGTCCTACCAACAGAACGCATGACTCTCTTCCCCAACAGCCAATCGGCAGAAGAACACAACACTCAGCAGATTAAAAACCACACCCCATCGACAGGGCTCTAGACTAACATGTTCCCCTGCAGATTAAAAACCACACCCATCGACAGGGCTCTAGACTAACATGTTCCCCTGCAGATTAAAAACCACACCCCATCGACAGGGCTCTAGACTAACATGTTCCCCTGCAGATTAAAAACCACACCCATCGACGGGGCTCTAGACTAACATGTTCCCCTGCAGATTAAAAACCACACCCCATCGACAGGGCTCTAGACTAACATGTTCCCCTGCAGATTAAAAACCACAACCCATCGACAGGGCTCTAGACTAACATGTTCCCCAGCAGATTAAAAACCACACCCCATCGACAGGGCTCTAGACTAACATGTTCCCCTGCAGATTAAAAACCACACCCCATCGACAGGGCTCTAGACTAACATGTTCCCCTGCAGATTAAAAACCACACCCCATCGAAAGGGCTCTAGACTAACATGTTCCCCTGCAGATTAAAAACCACACCCCATCGACAGGACTCTAGACTAACATGTTCCCCTGGTACCACTAACTTTCAGTACTAACTTTCATGATTTGGTGGCACCAGGCCCATGACATTTAATTTGTTACCTTTATTTAACTAGGCAAGTCGGTTAAGAACAAATTCTTATCTACAATGACGGCCTACGAACAGTGGGTTAACTGCCTGTTCAGGGGCAGAACGACAGATGTGTACCTTGTCAGCTCGGGGATTCGAACTTGCAACCTTCCGGTTACTAGTCCAACGCTCTAACCACTAGGCTACCCTGCCGACCCTACACTCTAACCACTAGGCTAACCTACCGACCCTCCACTCTAACCACTAGGCTAACCTACCGCCCCTCCACTCTAACCACTAGGCTAACCTACCGACCCTCCACTCTAACCACTAGGCTACCCTGCCGCCCCTCCACTCTAACCACTAGGCTACCCTGCCGACTTCCTATGAATTTGGCTCTAACGCTTCAACTGTTGTGGCTATAAAAGCCAGTGTTTCCTCCAAGATGATGGCCTCTAAAATACAGCGACGCCAAAAGACCCCGACCGTGCCGCCTGCCACACCCCCCCACCCGCCTAAGCCCCTTTTTGGACGTAGAAAAAACCCTGCACACCCACATCCACCCCGTTTGGGGCTGCCACCTCATCAAAGCGGACTGCTGTATTCATGACATACTTCCTCTTTAAATCACACTGTGAGAGGATTTAGATGGAGAAGCCAGGTCTCATAATGCGAGAAGTCTCATTAACAGATCAAATCACTCAACATAAATAAACATGGCACACTCTCTCACTTCCCCACGAAATATCCCACCTGACACACACACACACCAATAGGCCCCACTTGTTGA
>NW_027040427.1:313024-315121 GCF_034236695.1 Oncorhynchus nerka
AGACAGCCAGTCAGCCAGCCAGCCAGCAAGACAGCCAGCCAGCCAGCGAGACAGCCAGTCAGCCAGCCAGCCAGCCAGCCAGCCAGCGAGACAGCCAGCCAGCCAGCCAGCGAGACAGCCAGCCAGCGAGGCAGCCAGCCAGCCAGGCAGAGGGAATCCTGTCCTGCCATACCATAATATCAAGATGGGATATTGAATACGAGACGTCTGGTATTATTATCCTTGTGACTGAACAGAGACGGACGTCATCCAAGGAAGGAGGGAAACGCACCCGATTTGATTTGCAGCGTTGAATCCAACCAGCTGACCGCTTCAAGTTCCCCTGACCTGAGAAGGTGTGTTCATAGAGCTGACCGCTTCAAGTTCCCCTGACCTGAGAAGGTGTGTTCATAGAGCTGTCCGCTTCAAGTTCCCCTGACCTGAGAAGGTGTGTTCATAGAGCTGTCCGCTCTGCCCTGACCTGAGAAGGTGTGTTCATAGAGCTGTCCGCTTCAAGTTCCCCTGACCTGAGAAGGTGTATTCATAGAGCTGACCGCTTCAAGTTCCCCTGACCTGAGAAGGTGTGTTCATAGAGCTGACCGCTTCAAGTTCCCCTGACCTGAGAAGGTGTGTTCATAGAGCTGACCGCTTCAAGTTCCCCTGACCTGAGAAGGTGTGTTCATAGAGCTGACCGCTTCAAGTTCCCCCTGACCTGGAGAAGGTGTGTTCATAGAGCTGACCGCTCAAGTTCCCCTGACCTGAGAAGGTGTGTTCATAGAGCTGTCCGCTTCAAGTTCCCCCTGACCTGAGAAGGTGTGTTCATAGACCTGACCGCTGACCTGAGGTGTGTTCTAGAGCTGTTCCCCTGACCTGAGAAGTGTGTCATAGAGCTGACCGCTCAAGTTCCCCTGACCTGAGAAGGTGTGTTCAGAGCTGCCCGCTCCCCCTGACCTGAGAAGGTGTGTTCATAGAGCTGACCGCTTCAAGTTCCCCTGACCTGAGAAGGTGTGTTCATAGAGCTGTCCGCGTTCCCTGACCTGAGAAGGTGTTCAAGAGCTGACCGTCCCCCTGACCTGAGAAGGTGTGTTCATAGAGCTGTCCGCTTTCAAGTTCCTGACCTGAGAAGGTGTGTCATAGAGCTGACCGCTTCAAGTTCCCCTGACCTGAGAAGGTGTGTCATAGAGCTGTCCGCTCAAGTTCCCCTGACCTGAGAAGGTGTGTTCATAGAGCTGACCACTTCAAGTTCCCCTGACCTGAGAAGATGTGTTCATAGAGCTGACCGCTTCAAGTTCCCCTGACCTGAGAAGGTGTGTGTTCATAGAGCTTCTAAAGACAACACCCTGCTTCCTAACTGGGTTTCAGTCCCCCCCCGCCTCTCCTCCGACCCAGTCCCCCCGCCTCCTCCGACCCAGTCCCCCCGGGCCCGACCCAGTCTCCCGCCTCCTCCGACCCAGTCCCCCCTCCTCCTACCCAGTCCCCCCCCTCCTCCGACCCAGTCCCCCCTCCTCCTCCGACCCAGTCCCCCGCATCCTCCGACCCAGTCCCCCCCCTCCCTCCTCCGACCCAGTCCCCCTCCTCCGACCCAGTCCCCCCCTCCTCCTCCGACCCAGTCCCCCCCTCCTCCACCGACCCAGTCCCGCCCCCCGCCTCCTCTCTGACCCAGTCCCCCCCTCCTCCGACCCAGTCCCCCTCATCCTCCGACCCAGTCCCCCTCATCCTCCGACCCAGTCCCCCCCGCCTCCTCCGACCCAGTCCCCCACCATCCTCCGACCCAGTCCCCCCCACCATCCCCCCGACCCAGTCCCCCCGACCCAGTCCCCCCCGCCTCCCTCCTCCGACCCAGTCCCCCCACCATCCTCCGACCCAGTCCCCCACCATCCTCCGACCCAGTCCCCCCCCCGACCCAGTCCCCCACCATCCTCCGACCCAGTCCCCCCCGACCCAGTCCCCCCCACCATCCTCCGACCCAGTCCCCCCACCATCCTCCGACCCAGTCCCCCACCATCCTCCGACCCAGTCTCCCCCCCGCCTCCTCCGACCCAGTCCCCCACCGCCCTCCTCCGACCCAGTCCCCCCACCACCCCCTCCTCCGACCCAGTCCCCCCACCGCCCCCTCAT
>NW_027040428.1:0-37500 GCF_034236695.1 Oncorhynchus nerka
CCCTCCATCTCTTTCATCCCTGTCTCTCTTCCTCCAATTCACTTCAATAGCCTTGTCTGTCCCATGAGGATCTTCTTCCTTTTTGAGCTAAATTGTTTATGGACCTTTTGGTCCCTGCGGACTCCCCCTCTCCCTCTCCCTCTCCCTCTCCCTCTCCCTCTCCCTCTCCAATCCCCCTCCTCTCTCCCTCTCCCACACACACAAACACAATAAAAAGAGCAAGACTCTCTACATTTCTTTCTTCTTACTTCTCTCTCTGATTCATCCTCTCTCTCTGATTCATCCTCTCTCTCTGATTCATCCTCTCTCTGATTCATCCTCTCTCTCTGATTCATCCTCTCTATGATTCATCCTCTCTCTCTGATTCATCCTCTCTCTCTGATTCATCCTCTCTTACTTCTCCTCTGTCACTTCCTGTCACCTTGTCTCCTGTCACCTTGTCTCCTATCACCTTGTCTCCTAACACCTTGTCTCCTGTCACCTTGTCTCCTAACACCTTGTCTCATGTCACCTTGTCTCCTGTCACCTTGTCTCCTGTCACCCTGTCTCCTGTCACCTTGTCTCATGTCACCTTGTCTCATGTCACCTTGTCTCCTGTCACCTTGTCTCATGTCACCCTGTCTCCTGTCACCTTGTCTCCTGTCACCCTGTCTCCTGTCACCTTGTCTCATGTCACCTTGTCTCCTGTCACCTTGTCTCCTATCATCTTTCTGACTCCAATGTGTAACATGTGTTGTTGTTGTTGTTGTTGTTTTCTATTGCAAAATGTTTTGCTGTGATGTCACTGATATGATCGTGGTTTTCTCTTCACTGCTGCTAATTTAACCTTCTCACTAAACATGCATAGTCACTTGTTGGCAGGCAAAAAAATCTGAAAAACACACACACACACACACACACACACACACACACACACACACACACACACACACACACACACACACACACACACACACACACACACACACACACACACACACTGTTTCACCTGTCTGCTACGATTAACCTTTCCATCAATCAAGACCCTGTCTCCATTAACCACACACGCACATACACACACGCACGAGCACACACACGCAACACTACCTCTCTCTCTCTCTCCATTAAATGGATTCAGATTAAATTATACAGAGTTACAGCCTCTCTCACAGGTCCTCTGGGGATTCCCTCGGAGTGTGTGTGTGTGTGTGTGTGTGTGTGTGTGTGTGTGTGTGTGTGTGTGTGTGTGTGTGTGTGTGTGTGTGTGTGTGTGTGTGTGTGTGTGTGTATTGAACCACTTGCCATTGTCCTGTAGCGTCATTGAGGACAGTAGGAAAGAGAGAAATGGAGAGAGAGAAGGAGAGATGGAGAGAGGGATGGAGAGTGAGAGATGGAGAGAGAGGGAAAGAGAGAGATGGAGAGAGAGGGAGAGATGGAGAGAGTGAGAGAGATGGAGAGAGGGATGGAGAGAGAGAGGGAGAGAGAGAGATGGAGAGAGAGAGGGAGAGAGAGGGAAAGAGAGAGATGGAGAGAGAGGGAGAGAGATGGAGAGAGTGAGAGAGATGGAGAGATGGAGAGAGGGATGGAGAGTGAGAGAGGGAAAGAGAGAGATGGAGAGAGAGGGAAAGAGAGAGAGGGAGAGAGAGGGATGGAGAGAGAGAGGAACGAGAGAGATGGAGAGAGAGGGAAAGAGAGAGATGGAGAGAGAGGGAGAGAGATGGAGAGAGTGAGAGAGATGGAGAGAGGGATGGAGAGAGAGGGAACGAGAGAGATGGAGAGAGAGAGGGAACGAGAGAGATGGAGAGAGAGAGATGGAGAGAGAGAGGGAACAAGAGAGATGGAGAGAGAGGAGAAGAGGAGAGATGGAGAGATGGAGAGAGATGGAGAGATGGAGAGAGATGGAGAGAGAAGGAGAGATGGGGATGGAGAGTGAGAGAGGGAAAGAGTGAGATGGAGAGAGAGGGAAAGAGAGAGAGGGAGAGAGAGGGAGAGAGATGGAGAGAGTGAGAGAGAGATGGAGAGATGGAGAGAGGACAGAGATTTGATTTGATATTTTAGTCCTCCTTTGGACTAATCTTCTAAGAGTCCTTAAACATTCCAATATAATGTATAAAACAATCCCATGTCCACATATAGAACAGAGTCCCAACAGCATAAATAATACACTCTCATATTGACCAGATAAATACTCTCTGAACAGACAGGCTCCTTCATCTACCATAGTCCTGCACAACCTTCACATGTGTTATTTAAGTGGTTTTAAAAAATATTGTATGAATGTATATATTTAAAAGGTTTCTGGTTTGCTCAGATAAATTATTCAATTACTTTATTGAATCTCTGAATCAAACTTTTTCCTATTTTTCTTTCCGGTTGACAAAAAGGTCATTTATCTCAAGGCCATCAGACTGTTAAACAGCCATCACTAGCTCAGAGAGGCTGCTGCCCTACATACATCCATTTATCTCAAGGCCATCAGACTGTTAAACAGCCATCACTAGCTCAGAGAGGCTGCTGCCCTACATACATCCATTTATCTCAAGGCCATCAGACTGTTAAACAGCCATCACTAGCACAGAGAGGCTGCTGCCCTACATACATACATTTATCTCAAGGCCATCAGACTGTTAAACAGCCATCACTATAGACAGAGAGGCTGCTGCCCTACATACATCCATTTATCTCAAGGCCATCAGACTGTTAAACAGCCATCACTAGCACAGAGAGGCTGCTGCCCTACATATCCATTTATCTCAAATCATTGGTCATTCCACTGGTGTGACAAAACATGTATTTTTACTGCTCTAATACATTCCATTTATAACAGCAATATCAGCTCCTCGGGGTTTAAACAGCCATCTAAGGGCTGTTCAGGATTCGTGTTGCTGTTTTTCTTTAGCTGTGGTATATTGGCAAACCCTCAGGCCATTTATCTCAAGGCCATCAGACTGTTAAACAGCCATCACTAGCACAGAGTATTTGTCTTATTCCACCCCTTTACTTAGATGACTGTTGTGTGTATTAGGCCGTTGTTGTGGAATTGTTAGATTACTGTTAAACAGCCATCACTAGCACAGAGAGGCTGCTGCCCTCACAATAACATCTGCTAACTGTGTGAAATCATCTGATAATCACTGTATGTGACAAAACATCTGCTAACCATTTACCAGTAACATCTGCTAACCAGTGTATGACAGCAATAAGGCATCTGGGGTTTGTACATATTGACCAATAACATCACTGTTAACCATGTGACCAGTAGGCATCTGTTGTGTGACCAATTTACCTGATAACCATGTGTATGTGCCATCTGCCACAACCAGGCTGTATGTGACCAATAACATCTGCTAACCATGTTATTGACCAATAACATCTGCTAACCATGTGACCAGTAACATCTGCTATCCATGTGACCAATAACATCTGCTATGTGTATGTGACCAATAACATCTTAACCATGTGACCAATAACATCTGCTAACCATGTGTATGTGACCAATAACATCTGATAATTGACCAACAACATCTATTAACCATGTGACCAATAACACTAAGCATGACCAATAACATCTGCTAACCATGTGACCAATAACATCTGCTAACCATGTGACCAGTAACATCTGCTAACCATGTGACCAACAACATCTGCTAACCATGTGACCAATAACATCTGCTAACCATGTGACCAGTAACATCTGCTAACCGTGTGACCAATAACATCTGCTAACCATGTGAGCAATAACATCTGCTAACCATGTGTATGTGACCAGTAACATCTGCTAACCGTGTGACCAACAACATCTGCTAACCATGTGTATGTGACCAACAACATCTGCTAACCATGTGTATGTGACCAACAACATCTGCTAACCATGTGTATGTGACCAATAACATCTGCTAACCATGTGAGCAATAACATCTGCTAACCATGTGTATGTGACCAATAACATCTGCTAACCATGTGACCAATAACATCTGCTAACCATGTGTATGTGTCCAATAACATCTGCTAACCATGTGTATGTGACCAATAACATCTGATAACCGTGTGACCAACAACATCTGCTAACCATGTGACCAATAACATCTGCTAACCATGTGACCAATAACATCTGCTAACCATGTGTATGTGACCAGTAACATCTGCTAACCATGTGTATGTGACCAATAACATCTGCTAACCATGTGACCAATAACATCTGCTAACCATGTGACCAATAACATCTGCTAACCATGTGTATGTGACCAATAACATCTGCTAACCATGTGACCAATAACATCTGCTAACCATGTGTATGTGACCAATAACATCTGCTAACCGTGTGACCAACAACATCTGTTAACCATGTGACCAATAACATCTGCTAACCATGTGACCAATAACATCTGCTAACCATGTGACCAATAACATCTGCTAACCATGTGACCAGTAACATCTGCTAACCATGTGACCAACAACATCTGCTAACCATGTGACCAATAACATCTGCTAACCATGTGACCAGTAACATCTGCTAACCGTGTGACCAATAACATCTGCTAACCATGTGACCAGTAACATCTGCTAACCGTGTGACCAACAACATCTGCTAACCATGTGTATGTGACCAATAACATCTGCTAACCATGTGACCAATAACATCTGCTAACCATGTGTATGTGACCAATAACATCTGCTAACCATGTGACCAATAACATCTGCTAACCATGTGTATGTGACCAATAACATCTGCTAACCATGTGACCAATAACATCTGCTAACCATGTGTATGTGACCAATAACATCTGATAACCATGTGACCAACAACATCTGTTAACCATGTGACCAATAACATCTGCTAACCATGTGACCAATAACATCTGCTAACCATGTGACCAATAACATCTGCTAACCATGTGACCAATAACATCTGCTAACCATGTGACCAGTAACATCTGCTAACCGTGTGACCAATAACATCTGCTAACCATGTGAGCAATAACATCTGCTAACCATGTGTATGTGACCAGTAACATCTGCTAACCGTGTGACCAACAACATCTGCTAACCATGTGTATGTGACCAACAACATCTGCTAACCATGTGTATGTGACCAACAACATCTGCTAACCATGTGTATGTGACCAATAACATCTGCTAACCATGTGAGCAATAACATCTGCTAACCATGTGTATGTGACCAATAACATCTGCTAACCATGTGACCAATAACATCTGCTAACCATGTGTATGTGACCAATAACATCTGCTAACCATGTGTATGTGACCAATAACATCTGCTAACCATGTGACCAATAACATCTGCTAACCATGTGACCAATAACATCTGCTAACCATGTGACCAATAACATCTGCTAACCATGTGACCAGTAACATCTGCTAACCATGTGACCAATAACATCTGCTAACCATGTGACCAATAACATCTGCTAACCATGTGACCAATAACATCTGCTAACCATGTGTATGTGACCAATAACATCTGCTAACCATGTGACCAATAACATCTGCTAACCATGTGTATGTGACCAATAACATCTGCTAACCGTGTGACCAACAACATCTGTTAACCATGTGACCAATAACATCTGCTAACCATGTGACCAATAACATCTGCTAACCATGTGACCAATAACATCTGCTAACCATGTGACCAGTAACATCTGCTAACCATGTGACCAACAACATCTGCTAACCATGTGACCAATAACATCTGCTAACCATGTGACCAGTAACATCTGCTAACCGTGTGACCAATAACATCTGCTAACCATGTGACCAGTAACATCTGCTAACCGTGTGACCAACAACATCTGCTAACCATGTGTATGTGACCAATAACATCTGCTAACCATGTGACCAATAACATCTGCTAACCATGTGTATGTGACCAATAACATCTGCTAACCATGTGACCAATAACATCTGCTAACCATGTGTATGTGACCAATAACATCTGCTAACCATGTGACCAATAACATCTGCTAACCATGTGTATGTGACCAATAACATCTGATAACCGTGTGACCAACAACATCTGTTAACCATGTGACCAATAACATCTGCTAACCATGTGACCAATAACATCTGCTAACCATGTGACCAATAACATCTGCTAACCATGTGACCAATAACATCTGCTAACCATGTGACCAATAACATCTGCCAACCATGTGACCAATAACATCTGCTAACCATGTGACCAGTAACATCTGCTAACCATGTGACCAACAACATCTGCTAACCATGTGACCAATAACATCTGCAAACCATGTGACCAGTAACATCTGCTAACCATGTGACCAACAACATCTGCTAACCATGTGACCAATAACATCTGCTAACCATGTGACCAGTAACATCTGCTAACCATGTGGCCAGTAACATCTGCTAACCGTGTGACCAATAACATCTGCTAACCATGTGACCAATAACATTTGAATTGTCAACATCCTGTTGGAATCCTGCAGCAACATTCTTAGAGTACAGAGAGAATATTACCACCTATCACTATGGAGATGAACACAGAGAGAATATTACCACCTATCACTACGGAGATGAACACAGAGAGAATATTACCACCTATCACTACGGAGATGAACACAGAGAGAATATTACCACCTATCACTACAGAGATGAACACAGAGAGAATATTACCACCTATCACTACAGAGATGAACACAGAGAGAATATTACCACCTATCACTACGGAGATGAACACAGAGAGAATATTACCACCTATCACTACAGAGATGAACACAGAGAGAATATTACCACCTATCACTACAGAGATGAACACAGAGAGAATATTACCACCTATCACTACGGAGATGAACACAGAGAGAGAATATTACCACCTGTCAATACGGAGATGAACACAGAGAGAATATTACCTCCTATCACTACATAGACCTGAAACACCAAGAGAGGAACACAGAGAAAAGTTCCCTCATCCAGCTGGTCGAGACGCTGTTCACAAACCAACCCAACAAAGCCTCAGGACAGCACTCAGACAGTCTGGCCCAACCCAACAAAGCCTCAGGACAGCACTCAGACAGTCTGGCCCAACCAAACAAAGCCTCAGGACAGCACTCAGACAGTCTGGCCCAACCGAACAAAGCCTCAGGACAGCACTCAGACAGTCTGGCCCAACCCAACAAAGCCTCAGGACAGCACTCAGACAGTCTGGCCCAACCCAACAAAGCCTCAGGACAGCACTCAGACAGTCTGGCCCAACCCAACAAAGCCTCAGGACAGCACTCAGACAGTCTGGCCCAACCCAACAAAGCCTCAGGACAGCACTCAGACAGTCTGGCCCAACCCAACAAAGCCTCAGGACAGCACTCAGACAGTCTGGCCCAACCCAACAAAGCCTCAGGACAGCACTCAGACAGTCTGGCCCAACCCAACAAAGCCTCAGGACAGCACTCAGACAGTCTGGCCCAACCAAATTATAATCAAACAACAATAAAATGATATGACCTATTGGGAAAACATGACCAGAATCCCTGAAAGACTATCTGACCACTGTGACGGATAGACAACTGAGGGGGGAAAACGCACAACGTACAGACTCAGTGAGTCTATTGAGAGAGGCCGCCGTAGGCAGACTTGGCTCTCAACAGACGCCCACAAAATGAGCTGGCAACTGAGCTGCACTTCCTCACCTCCTGCCAAATATATGACCGTATTAGAGACTAATATTATTTCCCACAGATGACAAGGACCCCCAAAAATAATTAGAAAACAAATCAAATATTGATAAGCTCTGTTATCTGCTAGGTGGAATATCGCAGTGTGACCTGTTGCAATAAGAAAAGGGAGGAGAACAAACACCACAGTAAATTAAACCTGATTTCATTTCCCTCGCCAGTTATGCTTATTCTTTTCACAGCACACGCTCTCGCACACACGCTGGCTAGCTGAGCGGGCCCTAGTGGAGCCGGGTTGCTGAGCGGGCCCTAGTGGAGCCGGGTTGCTGAGCGGGCCCTAGTGGAGCCGGGTTGCTGAGCGGGCCCTAGTGGAGCCGGGTTGTTGAGCGGGCCCTAGTGGAGCCGGGTTGCTGAGCGGGCCCTAGTGGTGCCGGGTTGCTGAGCGGGCCCTAGTGGTGCCGGGTTGCTGAGCGGGCCCAAGTGGAGCCGGGTTGCTGAGCCCCAGTGGACGGGTTGCACTGAGAGGGTCTAGTGGGCCGGGTTGCTGACAAAGCCCCAGTGACAGCACGGGTTGCTGAGAGGGCCCAGTGGTGGCGGGTTGCTGAGAGGGCCCTAGTGGTGCCGGGTTGCTGAGAGGGCCCAGTGGTGCCGGGTTGCTCAGGCCCTAGTGGTGCCGGGTTGCTGAGAGGGCCCTAGTGGTCTGGTTGCTGAAGGGCCCTAGTGGTGCCGGGTTGCTGAGGAGGGCCCAGTGGTGCCGGGTTGCTGAGAGGGCCCTAGTGGAGCCGGGTTGCTGAGCGGGCCCTAGTGGTGCCGGGTTGCTGAGAGGGCCCTAGTGGTGCCGGGTTGCTGAACAATAAAGTGGTGCCGGGTTGCTGAGAGGCCCTAGTGGAAGCCGGGTTGCTGATCGGGCCCTAGTGGTGCCGGGTTGCTGAGCGGGGGAAAGTGGAGCCGGGTTGCTGAGAGGGCCCTAGTGGTGTCGGGTTGCTGAGAGGGCCCTAGTGGCAGACGGGTTGCTGAGCTCTCAACAGTGGACGCCGGGTTGCTGAGCGGGCAAGTGGAGCGGGTTGCTGAGCGGGCCCTCACCTCCTGCCAAGTATGCCGGGTTGCTGAGCGGGCCCTAGTGGAGCCGGGTTGCTGAGCGGGCCCTAGTGGTGCCGGGTTGCTGAGAGGGCCCTAGTGGTGCCGGGTTGCTTAGGGCCCTAGTGGTGCCGGGTTGCTGAGAGGGCCCTAGTGGTGCCGGGTTGCTGAGAATAAGTGGTGCCGGGTTGCTGAGAGGGCCCTAGTGGTGTGTGGTTGCTGAAAAGGGAGGGAACAAACACCACAGCCGGGTTGCTAAACCCTAGTGGTGCCGGGTTGCTGAGAGGGCCCTAGTGGTGCCAGGTTGCTGAGAGGGCCCTAGTGGAGCCGGGTTGCTGAGCGGGCCACAGTGGAGCCGGGTTGCTGAGCGGGCCCTAGTGGTGCCGGGTTGCTGCTGGCCCTAGTGGTGCCGGGTTGCTGAGAGGCCCTAGTGGAGCCGGGTTGCTGAGCGGGCCCTAGTGGTGCCGGGTTGCTGAGCGGGCCCTAGTGGAGCCGGGTTGCTGAGAGGGTCCTAGTGGAGCCGGGTTGCTGAGAGGGCCCTAGTGGAGACGGGTTGCTGAGAGGGTCCTAGTGGAGACGGGTTGCTGAGCGGGTCCTAGTGGAGACGGGTTGCTGAGAGGGCCCTAGTGGAGCCGGGTTGCTGAGCGGGCCCTAGTGGAGCCGGGTTGCTGAGCGGGCCCTAGTGGTGCCGGGTTGCTGAGCGGGCCCTAGTGGAGCCGGGTTGCTGAGAGGGCCCTAGTGGAGCCGGGTTGCTGAGCGGGCCCTAGTGGTGCCGGGTTGCTGAGCGGGCCCTAGTGGAGCCGGGTTGCTGAGAGGGCCCTAGTGGAGCCGGGTTGCTGAGCGGGCCCTAGTGGAGCCGGGTTGCTGAGCGGGTCCTAGTGGTGCCGGGTTGCTGAGCGGGCCCTAGTGGAGCCGGGTTGCTGAGAGGGCCCTAGTGGAGCCGGGTTGCTGAGCGGGCCCTAGTGGAGACGGGTTGCTGAGCGGGTCCTAGTGGTGGAGAGCGGGCCCTAGTGGAGGTTGCTGAGAGGGTCCTAGTGGAGCCGGGTTGCTGAGAGGGTCCTAGTGGAGACGGGTTGCTGAGAGGGCCCTAGTGGAGCCGGGTTGCTGAGAGGGCCCTAGTGGTGCCGGGTTGCTGAGCGGGCCCTAGTAGAGACGGGTTGCTGAGCGGGTCCTAGTGGTGCCGGGTTGCTGAGCGGGCCCTAGTGGAGCCGGGTTGCTGAGAGGGCCCTAGTGGAGCCGGGTTGCTGAGCGGGCCCTAGTGGTGCCGGGTTGCTGAGCGGGCCCTAGTGGAGCCGGGTTGCTGAGAGGGCCCTAGTGGAGCCGGGTTGCTGAGCGGGCCCTAGTGGAGACGGGTTGCTGAGCGGGTCCTAGTGGTGCCGGGTTGCTGAGCGGGCCCTAGTGGAGCCGGGTTGCTGAGAGGGCCCTAGTGGAGCCGGGTTGCTGAGAGGGCCCTAGTGGTGCCGGGTTGCTGAGCGGGCCCTAGTGGAGCCGGGTTGCTGAGAGGGCCCTAGTGGTGCCGGGTTGCTGAGCGGGCCCTAGTGGAGACGGGTTGCTGAGAGGGTCCTAGTGGTGCCGGGTTGCTGAGCGGGTCCTAGTGGAGCCGGGTTGCTGAGCGGGCCCTAGTGGAGACGGGTTGCTGAGAGGGCCCTAGTGGAGCCGGGTTGCTGAGAGGGCCCTAGTGGTGCCGGGTTGCTGAGCGGGTCCTAGTGGAGCCGGGTTGCTGAGAGGGTCCTAGTGGAGCCGGGTTGCTGAGAGGGCCCTAGTGGAGCCGGGTTGCTGAGAGGGCCCTAGTGGAGCCGGGTTGCTGAGAGGGCCCTAGTGGAGCCGGGTTGCTGAGAGGGTCCTAGTGGAGCCGGGTTGCTGAGAGGGCCCTAGTGGAGCAGGGTTGCTGAGAGGGCCCTAGTGGAGCCGGGTTGCTGAGAGGGCCCTAGTGGAGCCGGGTTGCTGAGAGGGCCCTAGTGGAGCCGGGTTGCTGAGTGGGCCCTAGTGGAGACGGGTTGCTGAGAGGGCCCTAGTGGAGCCGGGTTGCTGAGAGGGCCCTAGTGGAGCCGGGTTGCTGAGAGGGCCCTAGTGGAGCCAGGTTGCTGAGAGGGCCCTAGTGGAGCCGGGTTGCTGAGAGGGCCCTAGTGGAGCCGGGTTGCTGAGTGGGCCCTAGTGGAGCCGGGTTGCTGAGAGGGCCCTAGTGGAGCCTGGTTGCTGAGAGGGTCCTAGTGGAGACGGGTTGCTGAGAGGGCCCTAGTGGAGCCGGGTTGCTCTGTATATATAGAGAGAGGCAACGGCCTTTACAGGTCCGTTTTTGTGTTTCAAACGTCTTTCTATCTTGAAACCTTGGTGGTTAATTTTAATTGTTAATTTGTTGATTTCATTTACCGAGGCAATGTTTAAAAAATAATAATAATAATTTCATCTTTATTTAACCAGATAGGTCAGTTGAGAACAAGTTCTCATTTACAACAGCGACCTGGCCAAGATTAAAGCAAAGCAGTGCAACACAAACAACAGAGTTACACATGGAATAAACAAACATACAGTGAATAACACAATAGAAAAATCTATATACAGTGTGTGCAAATGTAGTAAGAGTAGGGAGGTAAGGCAATAAATAGGCCAATAGAGGCAAAATAATTCAAATGTAGCATTAACACTGGAGTGATAGATGTGCAGATGATGAATGTGCAAGTTGAGATACTGGGGAGCAAAAGAGCCAAAATAAATAACAGTATGGGGATGAGGTAGTCGGATGGGCTATTTACAGATGGGCTGTGTACAGGTGTAGTGATCGGTGAGCTGCTCTGACACCTGATACTTAAAGTATATGTGATTCCCATATGAATTGAATTGAGAGAGAGAAGGAGTTAACCAATACGAGGACCTTCAGCCCTTAGGAAGGAGTTAACCAATACGAGGACCTTCAGCCCTTAGTAAGGAGTTAAGCAATACGAGGACCTTCAGCCCTTATTAGGAAGGAGTTAAGCAATACGAGGACCTTCAGCCCTTAGGAAGGAGTTAAGCAATACGAGGACCTTCAGCCCTTAGGAAGGAGTACGAGGACCTTCAGCCCTTAGGAAGGAGTTAAGCAATACGAGGACCTTCAGCCCTTAGGAAGGAGTTAAGCAATACGAGGACCTTCAGCCCTTATTAGGAAGGAGTTAAGCAATACGAGGACCTTCAGCCCTTATTAGGAAGGAGTTAAGCAATACGAGGACCTTCAGCCCTTAGGAAGGAGTTAAGCAATACGAGGACCTTCAGCCCTTAGGAAGGAGTTAAGCAATACGAGGACCTTCAGCCCTTAGGAAGGAGTTAAGCAATACGAGGACCTTCAGCCCAGCGAGGACCTTCAGCCCTTAGGAAGGAGTTAAGCAATACGAGGACCTTCAGCCCTTATTAGGAAGGAGTTAAGCAATACGAGGACCTTCAGCCCTTATTAGGAAGGAGTTAAGCAATACGAGGACCTTCAGCCCTTATTAGGAAGGAGTTAAGCAATACGAGGACCTTCAGCCCTTAGGAAGGAGTTAAGCAATACGAGGACCTTCAGCCCTTATTAGGAAGGAGTTAAGCAATACGAGGACCTCAGCCCTTATTAGGAAGGAGTTAAGCAATACGAGGACCTTCAGCCCTTAGGAAGGAGTTAAGCAATACGAGGACCTTCAGCCCTTATTAGGAAGGAGTTAAGCAATACGAGGACCTTCAGCCCTTATTAGGAAGGAGTTGTCACGCGATAATCCTCGGGGTTCGAGGGCCTTATTGCTTTTATAAAAAGGTTGCCAACATATTTATTTAAAAAATACTTTTTTTTCATTAAAAAAAAATTCATTATTTTCATTATTTTCATGAGGACATTAGTTTTTTTTTACATTCTGCAGTTGCTATGCAAAGCGGGCTGGTCGCTAAGGCTTTTTCTCATGGTTTGACCCAGTCATTCATTCTAATAATTCTGTTATTTTGACGAGATTCATTGATGATGAGAGAGAAAATCTTCAATAAATGATCATATATATCCATTAGGCCTATATGGGTCCTCGCTGGTTAATGAAGGAATGGAATTCTGAGTGTTTGACAAACTTTATTTGTAAAAACGCGCCGAATACAACATGTGTAAACCTGTCACACCCTGACCATAGTTTGCTTTGTATGTTTTTATGTTTTGGTTGGTCAGGGTGTGATCTGAGTGGGCATTCTATGTTGGATGTCTTGTTTGTCTATTTCTATGTCTGGCCTGATATGGTTCTCAATCAGAGGCAGGTGTTAGTCATTGTCTCTGATTGAGAATCATACTTAGGTAGCCTGGGTTTCACTGTGTGTTTGTGGGTGATTGTTCCTGTCTCTGTGTTTTGCACCAGATAGGGCTGTTTTTGGTTTTCCACGTTTATTGTTTTTGTTAGTTTATTCATGTCTAGTGTCTTTATTAAATAACATGAATAACCACCACGCTGCGTTTTGGTCCGCCTCTACTTCACCTAAAGAAAACCATTACAAAACCTTACAACTGAAATGCTTACTGTGAGCGTACCAAGTAATTGGGTGTCACTCTAAAGCGGGAAGGTGGAATAAACGAGTCAGGAAAAAGGTTTTTCTGATTGAACACGGTTCTCTATTGAGAGTATTTTGTCAACAAAAACATTCAAACATAATCAATGAAAAATCTTCCAAGGAAAAACACACATCTTCTTCTCCAGATGAAACAAGAACACAATAGGATAATCTTTAAACTACAACAAACATAAATCACGGTTTTGTCACCGTCTTAGTGGTTCTTTCAGCACAGCTTCTCTCTCTCGGTGGCCATCTTCCAGAGATAGTTTCCCCCTCTCTCTTCTGGTTCCATTCTCTCTTTTATAGGGGAAGGAGAGTAATCTCATTAGTACCGTCAGCTGTGCTTAATTGACTCTGGTTACCTTGTCTCCCAGGCTCTGTTGGGCAACTATCCATGAGCCCAGCCTGCCCTCTAGTGGTCCGTCCACATACCTTCCCCCCCCAGGACCGAACCGGAGGGTCGGGCGCCAGACGCACCGTCTTGGTCGCGTCGGGACAGCGCGTCTGCATTCCCGTTCCTCGATCCGGCCCTGTGGATGACATGGAAAGAGAATGGTTGTAAAGACAAAAACCATCTGGCTATTCTGTTGTTATTGTTTCTCTTACCAGCCATCCACGTGAGGGGCGCATGGTCAGTAACTAATGCAAACCTCCGACCCAGTAGGTAGTACCGGAGATAATCGAGGGCCCACTTGATGGCTAAGGCCTCTTTCTCTACGGTCGCATACCTCTGTTCCCGATCGCTGAGTTTCCTACTAATGAAGAGAATCGGCTTCTCTGCTTCACCTTTACCCTGAGCTAGTACGGCCCCGAGCCCTGTATCCGAGGCGTCGACCTGCACAATGAACTCTTGTGAGAAGTCCGGAGCCTGTAGAACGGGATCAGAACACAGGCCATCTTTTAACAATTGAAAGGCCTCTTCCGTCTCGTCTTTCCACTCTACCTGGTTTGGCAGGTTTTTCCTGATGAGGTTTGTGAGGGGTTGGCAATGGTTGCATATCCCGGGATAAAACGGCGATAATATCCTGTTATCCCTAAGAAGGCCCGAACGTCTCGCTTGGTCCGGGGTCGAGGCCAGTCACGAATTGCCCTGGTCTTCTCTGCCTGTGGGCGTATTTTCCCATTCCCCACGGTGTACCCCAGGTATTCCGCTTCGGACAAACCCAGGCAGCATTTATTTGGATTGGCTGTCAACCCTGTGGCTTCCAAACTCACGAGCACCGCCCGTAATCGCAGGAGGTGACTATCCCAGTCCTCGCTGTGGATGACCACATCGTCTATGTACGCCGCTGCATACTCTTGATGGGGCCGTAGAATGGCATCCATGAGGCGTTGGAAGGTTGCAGCGGCACCGTGCAGTCCGAAGGGCATCCTCACATACTGGAAAAGCCCCTCTGGAGTGGCGAAGGCAGTCTTTGGGCGATCCTCCGGAGCCACCGGCACTTGCCAATATCCCTCGTCAAATCCAGGGTAGTGATGAACTTGGCCTTTCCTAAGCGCTCCAAGAGTTCATCCACGCGGGGCATGGGATACGCATCGAATGTAGAGATGGCATTGACGCCCTAAAGTCGTTGCAGAGTCTCATACTACCATCGGATTTGGGGACCAGGACTATGGGACTGGACCACTCACTCGTCGAGGGCTCGATCACGCCCATCCTCAACATCTCCCTCACCTCTTTCTTAGCGATGACTCTGCGAGCCTCGGGAATCCTGTAAGGGCGGATATGCACCTTCTTGCCGGGTTCAGTGTGGATATGGTGGAACAGGACATCTGTTTGTCCTGGGAATGGAGAGAATATTCGACCGAAGTTCATAATCAGCTTGTCTAGCTGTCTTGACTGCTCCGGTAGGAGAGTTTGGCCACGGCGCACCTGTGGTAGAGCCTCCTCTTTTCCTTTGCCCTCCAGGGCCATCAAAGCCACCTCCTCCTCTCGTCCATGGTATGTCTTCAGCAGGTTTATGTGATAGATTTGGACCTTCTTCCTCCTGTCAGGTTGCTTGATGAGGTAATTGACCGGTGAGACCCTTTTCATTACCTCGTAGGGCCCCCTCCACTGCGCCAGCAAGCGATGTTCGGCCGTGGGCACAAGCACCATCACTTTCTCTCCCACGGTGAACTCACGGGGGTCGCAGACTTATCATAGGCCCGGCCTTGGGTCCTTTGGGCCTTCTCCATATGCTCCTTGACTATGGGCCACACTGCTGACAGGCGGTCTCTCATCAGGGTAACGTGTTCTATTGTGGATCGAAAGGGGCATGGTTGGGTCTCCCAGGTCTCCTTGGCTAAGTCGAGGATTCCTCGACAGGGTCTGCCATAGAGCAATTCAAACGGAGAGAATCCAGTGGATGCCTGGGGTACTTCTCGCAGGGCAAACATTAAGTGTGGGAGAAGCATGTCCCAGTTTTTCCCGTCTCGGGACACCACCCTTCTCAACATGCTTTTTATCGTTTTGTTCAAGCGTTCACACAACCCGTCTGTTTGAGGGTGGAATATGCTTGTACGTATCTGTTGAACCTGATATAACCGACACAAGTCCTTCATCAACCGGGACATGAACGGGGTTCCTTGATCAGTCAAGATAGTCTTGGGGAGGCCCACACGAGAGAACATCAGGAATAACTCCTTGGCAATTCCCTTTGACGACATGTTACGCAGGGGTATGGCCTCCGGGAACTTGGTAGCGTAATCTATAACCACTAGGATGTACTCGTGTCCTCTGGCGGATTTTGGGAGGGGTCCTACGAGGTCCATAGCTATGCGTTCAAAGGGAGTCTCTATGATGGGGAGAGGAATCAAAGGGTTACGTAGGTGTGGCCGTGGGGCTGTACGTTGACATTGATCACACGTCCTACAATACCTGGCCACATCCCGGGTGACCTGGGGCCAATAGAATCTCTGCATGATTCTGTCAATAGTCTTGTCTCGTGCCAGGTGTCCTCCTAGGACGTGGGAATGGGCTAACTGTAGAACTGTATCTCTGTATGGCCTAGGCACCATTAGTAATTCCTGGTTTTCCCCCCTTCGTCGTACGACCCAGTATAAGAGACCCCGCCTGATTGCATAGTAAGGAAGAGGGGGCTCACCTGATCCGTCGACGTTCCTCCCGTCGATCACCTTCACCTTCCTCATGGCCTCCCTTAGGTCTGGGTCTCTATGCTGCGAGGTGCCGAACTGTCCCTTTAATTCATGGGGCAGGTCGACCTCGGTAGAGGGATGTGGAGGTTGTTCCACATCCCCATCAGGGGTGACCGAGGAGAATCCCTTCCAGGTTCCCTCCTCGGATGGAGCTTCAAATATATCCCTTAGCGCCTGGTTGCTCCTTCCTTCCTGCGTTGTGTATAGCCCTTCACATGTGTCTTCATCGGTGGTTTCTTGGAATATCTGTCGTAAACGTTGGGTCGCTATTTCTTCCTCTGCTGCAGAGGACGAGGACGCGGCTACGTCTCCTTGTAGGACTACTACCTCGGGCTTGGATTTTCTCTTCTTTCCTGTCCCCCTTCTTCCCGTGCATACCGTCATCTGCCGAAGCTCCTTATATAAGGGACAGTCTCTCCCGATCAATAATGGCACCTTCAGCTGCGGCACTTTCCCGGCCCTGACTGTACACCTTCCTTTTGGAGTGAGAATAGGCAGATTCACAGTGGGGTAATAGTGGGTGTCTCCATGGATACAGGATACGGCTACTTTGTCTGGTAGCAGTGTTGCGGAGGTCACCATCCGCTCCTCTACTAACGTAACCATACTTCCCGAGTCGAGAATAGCTACCACATCTTGTCCTTCGACTTGCACCGGAATCTCTGAGGCTGGGGCTATCTCTGCTAACCAACAGTGTTGATCCTGCCCCCTCAAAACGGGATGTGTGGGGGTAGGCAGTGATGACTCCGTGACCATGGGCTCATCCTTGCTAGGACATTGTGGAGCATAATGGTTGGGAGACTGACATTTATAACACCGACCCTGCTGTGTGGTGGCTGACTTCTCCCACCTCCGGGAGGGGCTTGGACGTTTCGGTGGCGGCGCGCCGGGGTGAGTCGTGGTGCGGGATTGCAAGACTCCTTCCGTTCCTCCTTGTCACTTTTTAACAACTCCCCTGTAGACCGATATGTTTCCACCGCCTGGGCTATGTCGTCGGCTGACAACGGGTTGGCTTGCCCCACAACCCTTTTTAAGTCACTGGGTAATTCTCTCAATATCTTGTCCACTACGAGAGTCTCTATCACATGTCCTACTCCCTTTCCAGGTTCTAGCCACTGTTTCGTCAGTCGTATTAAGGCGAAGATCTGGGCACGGACGGGTTGATCAGCTGTATAGGTCCATTGATGGAACTTTACAGCCCTATCTCTGGCAGTCAGCTGGTACCGGGACAGGATCTCGGTTTTTAGTCGCCCATAGTCCGCAGCTTCGCGGGAATCCAGGTCAAAATAGGCTTCCTGAGCCACCCCGGTCAAAAGAGGGGCTAATGCGCTCGCCCATTCTGTGGGCGGCCACTCTTCCAAGGTGGCCGTCCTTTCGAAGGTCATGAGGAAGGCCTCAATATCATCCTCCTTGGAGAGACGAGGTAAGATGGCGTGAGCAGCCGCTCTTGGCTTAACTCTAGGTTCTTCTAGTCGGCTCAGCTGTTGTTGCAGGAGTTCTATGGTTGTCTGCTGTGCTGTGAACAATTGTTGTAGTAGGGCGTTATCCATCGTTCTTGAATGGTTCCTCCGGGTCTACTGGAAGAATCTTGATTTACTCACTTATCCTTGTGTCACTCGTCCACCTAATGCCCGCATCCTCCACCAATGTGAGCGTACCATGTAATTGGGTGTCACTCTAAAGCGGGAAGGTGGAATAAACGAGTCAGGAAAAAGGTTTTTCTGATTGAACACGGTTCTCTATTGAGAGTATTTTGTCAACAAAAACATTCAAACATAATCAATGAAAAATCTTCCAAGGAAAAACACACATCTTCTTCTCCAGATGAAACAAGAACACAATAGGATAATCTTTAAACTACAACAAACATAAATCACGGTTTTGTCACCGTCTTAGTGGTTCTTTCAGCACAGCTTCTCTCTCTCGGTGGCCATCTTCCAGAGATAGTTTCCCCCTCTCTCTTCTGGTTCCATTCTCTCTTTTATAGGGGAAGGAGAGTATCTCATTAGTACCGTCAGCTGTGCTTAATTGACTCTGGTTACCTTGTCTCCCAGGCTCTGTTGGGCAACTATCCATGAGCCCAGCCTGCCCTCTAGTGGTCCGTCCACATTACTTACAAGTTCTTAACCAACAATGCAGTTTTAAGAAAAATAAGTGTTAAGAAAGTATTTACTAAAACAACCTGAAGTAAAAAATACATAATTTTTTTTCGCGGGGGCACAGGTTAGTTGAGGTAATTGAGGTATTATGTACAAGAAGGTACAGGTAAAGTTACTATGCATTGATAATAAACAGAGTAGCAGCAGCGTAAAAGAGGGGTCATTTGGTTAGCCGTTCAGGAGTCTTATGGCTTGGGGTTGGAAGCTGTTTAGAAGCCTTTCGGACCTAGACTTGGCACTCTGGTAGAGAACAGTCTATGACAAGGGTGGCTGGGGTCTTTGGCCATTTTTAGTGCCTTCCTCTGACACCGCCTGGTATAGAGGTTCTGGATGGCAGGAAGCTTGGCCCTAGTAATGTACTGGATCGTACGCACTACCCTCTGTATGGACTTGTGGTTGGAAGCCGAGCGGTTGCCATACCAGGCGGTGATGCAACCAGTCAAGATGCTCTCGATGGTGCAGCTGTAGAACTTTTTAAGGATCTGGGGCCAAATCTTTTCAGGCTCCTGAGAGGGAATAGGTGTTGTCGTGCCCTCTTAACAAACATTTTGGTTTGTTTGTGTAACAGTATAACTTTAGACCGTCCCCTCGCCCATACCCGGGCGCGAACCAGGGACCCTCTGCACACATCAACAACAGTCACCCACGAAGCATCGTTACCCATCGCTCTTCAAAAGCCGCGGCCCTTGCAGAGCAAAGGGAACTACTACTTCAAGGTCTCAGAGCAAGTGACGTCACCGATTGAAACACTATTTAGCGCGCACCACCACTAACTAAGCTAGCCGTTTCACATCCATTACATTTGTACCATGATAGTTGTTTGGTGATGTGGATACCAAGGATCTTGAAGCTCTCAACCTGCTCCACTACAGCCCTGTCAATGAGAATGAAGGCATGCTCGGTTCTCTTTGTCCTGTAGTCCACAATCATCTCCTTTTGTCTTGCTCACGTTGAGGGAGAGGTTGTTGTCCTGGCACCACACGGCCAGGTCTCTGACATCCTCGCTAAAGGCTGTCTCGTCATTGTCGGTGATCAGGCCTACCATTGTTGTGTCGTTTACGGTTTCCATGGTGAAGTATTAGTTCCATGTTCATTCTTGGGTAGCTAGCCTACTGGCACCGGGGAGGTCGCATTTGTAGGATTATACACGTCGTAGAGACAGACAGGTAGGTTTATACCCCAACCATAGAGACAGACAGGTAGGTTTATACCCCAACCATAGAGACAGACAGGTAGGTTGATACCCCAACTGTAGAGACAGACAGGTATGTTGATACCCCAACTGTAGAGACAGACAGGTAGGTTTATACCCCAACCGTAGAGACAGACAGGTAGGTTTATACCCCCAACTGTTGTAGAGACAGACAGGTAGGTTTATACCCCAACCGTAGAGACAGACAGGTAGGTTTATACCCCAACTGTAGAGACAGACAGGTAGGTTTATACCCCCAAATGTAAAGACAGACAGGTAGGTTTATACCCCAACTGTAGAGACAGACAGGTAGGTTTATACCCCCAACTGTAGAGACAGACAGGTAGGTTTATACCCCCAACTGTAGAGACAGACAGGTAGGTTTATACCCCCAACTGTTGTAGAGACAGACAGGTAGGTTTATACCCCAACTGTAGAGACAGACAGGTAGGTTTATACCCCCAACTGTAGAGACAGACAGGTAGGTTTATACCCCCAACTGTTGTAGAGACAGACAGGTAGGTTTATACCCCAACCGTAGAGACAGACAGGTAGGTTTATACCCCCAACTGTTGTAGAGACAGACAGGTAGGTTTATACCCCAACCGTAGAGACAGACAGGTAGGTTTATACCCCAACTGTAGAGACAGACAGGTAGGTTTATACCCCCAACTTTAGAGACAGACAGGTAGGTTTATACCCCCAACTGTAGAGACAGACAGGTAGGTTTATACCCCCAACTGTAGAGACAGACAGGTAGGTTTATACCCCCAACTGTAGAGACAGACAGGTAAGTTTATACCCCCAACTGTAGAGACAGACAGGTAGGTTTATACCCCCAACTGTAGAGACAGACAGGTAGGTTTATACCCCCAACTGTAGAGACAGACAGGTAGGTTTATACCCCAACTGTAGAGACAGACAGGTAGGTTTATACCCCCAACTGTAGAGACAGACAGGTAGGTTTATACCCCAACTGTAGAGACAGACAGGTAGGTTTATACCCCCAACTGTAGAGACAGACAGGTAGGTTTATACCCCCAACTGTAGAGACAGACAGGTAGGTTTATACCCCAACTGTAGAGACAGACAGGTAGGTTTATACCCCAACTGTAGAGACAGACAGGTAGGTTTATACCCCCAACTGTAGAGACAGACAGGTAGGTTTATACCCCCAACTGTTGTAAAGACAGACAGGTAGGTTTATACCCCCAACTGTAGAGACAGACAGGTAGGTTTATACCCCAACCGTAGAGACAGACAGGTAGGTTTATACCCCAACTGTAGAGACAGACAGGTAGGTTTATACCCCCAACTGTAGAGACAGACAAGTAGGTTTATAGAATGAAAGGCAGAGTCTTAGCCACATCCACCATCCCCGTCCAGAACAACCTAGCAGAACCAACAACCTACTGGACAGAGTCTTAGGCCCATCCACCATCCCCGTCCAGAACAACCTAGCAGAACCAACAACCTACTGGACAGAGTCTTAGCCACATCCACCATCCCCGTCCAGAACAACCTAGCAGAACCAACAACCTACTGGACAGAGTCTTAGGCCCATCCACCATCCCCGTCCAGAACAACCTACTGGACAGAGTCTTAGGCCCATCCACCATCCCCGTCCAGAACAACCTAGCAGAACCAACAACCTACTGGACAGAGTCTTAGGCCCATCCACCATCCCCATCCAGAACAACCTAGCAGAACCAACAACCTACTGGACAGAGTCTTAGGCCCATCCACCATCCCCGTCCAGAACAACCTACTGGACAGAGTCTTAGGCCCATCCACCATCCCCGTCCAGAACAACCTAGCAGAACCAACAACCTACTGGACAGAGTCTTAGACCCATCCACCATCCCCGTCCAGAACAACCTAGCAGAACCAACAACCTACTGGACAGAGTCTTAGGCCCATCCACCATTGTGTGGGCGTGAGTGTGTATGATTGCATGTGGCTTGTGGATATATTTATCTACAGAAATGTTGTGTGTTGTGTGTGTTGCGTGTGTTGTGTGTGTGAAATCCCGTTAACTGTGATAAGTCTTCTAGCCTGCAGCCTATCCTCTCTCCTTTCTCATCTCTCCTCTTGTCATTCTTTATCACTCTCTCCTCTGGCTCCATCTACACTTTCTCTCTCTCTATAGTCTGTTTCCCTCTACCCTTCCCCCCCCCCCTCTCTCTCTCTCTCTCTCTCTCCTCTCTCTACCCTTTCTCTCTCTCTCTATCCTCTGTCTCCATCTACCATCTCTCTCTCTCTCTCTCTCTCTCTCTCTCTCGTCACCCTTTATCCTTTCTCTCTCTCTCTCTCTCTCTCTCTCTCTGTCTCTCTGTCTCTCTCTCTCTCTCTATCCTCTGTCTCCCTCTACCCTTTATCTCTTCCAACCTCTCTGCTCCCTTTCTCCCCTTGTTCCACTTTCTCTGTCCACTTTCTTCCTCTCTGTCCCCAATCTTCCTCTTCCCCTCGCTCCCCGCCTCTCCCTCTATCAGAGTTAAATAGATTACTAGGACAGTGGCGTAAAAGTGGGTGACATTGAGAGATCCAAGGCCAACTGCTCCTTTCATTGGTATTATGGCAAAGAGAGAGAGATCCAAGGCCAACTGCTCCTTTCATTGGTATTATGGCAAAGAGAGAGAGATCCAAGGCCAACTGCTCCTTTCATTGGTATTATGGCAAAGAGAGAGAGAGAGAGAGGTAGAGGTAGAGAGAGATAGAGAGAGAGAGAGAGATAGAGGTAGAGAGAGAGGTAGAGAGAGAGATAGAGGTAGAGGTAGAGAGAGAGAGAGAGAGAGAGAGGTAGAGGTAGAGAGGTAGAGGTAGAGAGAAAGAGAGGTAGAGAGAGAGGTAGAGGTAGAGAGATAGAGAGGTAGAGAGAGAGAGGTAGAGGTAGAGAGGTAGAGGTAGAGGTAGAGAGAGAGAGAGAGAGGTAGAGAGAGAGACAGAGGTAGAGAGAGATATAGGTAGAGAGAGAGACAGAGAGAGAGAGACAGAGGTAGAGAGAGATATAGGTAGAGAGAGAGATAGATGGAGAGAGAGAGATAGAGGTAGAGAGAGAGAGGTAGAGAGAGAGAGATAGATGGAGAGAGAGAGATAGAGGTAGAGAGAGAGAGAGGTAGAGAGAGAGAGGTAGAGAGAGAGAGATAGAGGTAGAGAGAGAGATAGAGGTAGAGAGAGAGATAGAGGTAGAGAGTGTGCTGCAGCTAGCGAACGAGCTGCAAAAAAACCCACTCAAAACTACCTTCTTGCCCTTTGTGCTGTTGTCTGTGCCCAATAATGCTTGTACCACGCTGTGTTGCTGCCCTGCTGTTTTGCCATGTGTTGCTACCATGCTGTTTTGCCATGTGTTGCTGCCATGCTGTTTTGCCATGTGTTGCTACCATGCTGTTTTGTCATGTGTTGCTGCCATGCTGTTTTGTCATGTGTTGCTACCATGCTGTGTTGTCATGTGTTGCTGCCATGCTGTGTTGTCATGTGTTGCTGTGTTGTCATGTGTTGCCCATGCTGTGTTGTCATGTGTTGCTACCATGCTGTGTTGTCATGTGTTGCTGCCATGCTGTGTTGTCATGTGTTGCTGCCATGCTGTGTTGTCATGTGTTGCTGCCATGCTGTGTTGTCATGTGTTGCTGCCATGCTGTGTTGTCATGTGTTGCTGCCATGCTGTGTTGTCATGTGTTGCTGCCATGCTGTGTTGTCATGTGTTGCTGCCATGCTGTGTTGTCATGTGTTGCTGCCATGCTGTGTTGTCATGTGTTGCTGCCATGCTGTGTTGTCATGTGTTGTTGTGTTGTCATGTGTTGCTACCATGCTGTTGTCATGTGTTGCTACCATGCTGTGTTGTCATGTGTTGCTGCCATGCTGTGTTGTCATGTGTTGCTGCCATGCTGTGTTGTCATGTGTTGCTGCCATGCTGTGTTGTCATGTGTTGCTGCCATGCTGTGTTGTCATGTGTTGTTGTGTTGTCATGTGTTGTTGTGTTGTCATGTGTTGCTGCCATGCTGTGTTGTCATGTGTTGCTGCCATGCTGTGTTGTCATGTGTTGCTGCCATGCTGTGTTGTCATGTGTTGCTGCCATGCTGTGTGTTTGTCATGCTGTGTTGTCATGTGTTGCTGCCATGCTGTGTTGTCATGTGTTGTTGTGTTGTCATGTGTTGTTGTGTTGTCATGTGTTGCTGCCATGCTGTGTTATCATGTGTTGCTGCCATGCTGTGTTGTCATGTGTTGCTGCCATGTGTTGCTGCCATGCTGTGTTGTCATGTGTTGCTACCATGCTGTTGTCATGTGTTGCTGCCATGCTGTGTTGTCATGTGTTGCTACCATGTGTTGCTGCCATGCTGTGTTGTCATGTGTTGCTACCATGCTGTTGTCATGTGTTGCTGCCATGCTGTGTTGTCATGTGTTGCTACCATGCTGTTGTCATGTGTTGCTGCCATGCTGTGTTGTCATGTGTTGCTGCCATGCTGTGTTGTCATGTGTTGCTGCCATGTGTTGCTGCCATGCTGTGTTGTCATGTGTTGCTACCATGCTGTTGTCATGTGTTGCTGCCATGCTGTGTTGTCATGTGTTGCTGCCATGCTGTGTTGTCATGTGTTGCTGCCATGCTGTGTTGTCATGTGTTGTTGTGTTGTCATGTGTTGCTGCCATGCTGTGTTGTCATGTGTTGCTGCCATGTGTTGCTGCCATGCTGTGTTGTCATGTGTCGCTACCATGCTGTTGTCATGTGTTGCTGCCATGCTGTGTTGTCATGTGTTGCTACCATGTGTTGCTGCCATGCTGTGTTGTCATGTGTTGCTACCATGCTGTTGTCATGTGTTGCTGCCATGCTGTGTTGTCATGTGTTGCTACCATGCTGTTGTCATGTGTTGCTGCCATGCTGTGTTGTCATGTGTTGCTGCCATGCTGTGTTGTCATGTGTTGCTGCCATGTGTTGCTGCCATGCTGTGTTGTCATGTGTTGCTACCATGCTGTTGTCATGTGTTGCTGCCATGCTGTGTTGTCATGTGTTGCTGCCATGCTGTGTTGTCATGTGTTGCTACCCTGCTGTGTTGTCATGTGTTGCTACCATGCTGTGTTGTCATGTGTTGCTACCATGCTGTGTTGTCATGTGATGCTACCATGCTGTGTTGTCATGTGTTGCTGCCATGCTGTGTTGTCATGTGTTGCTGCCCTGCTGTGTTGCTGCCATGTGTTGCTACCATCCTGTGTTGTCATGTGTTGCTACCATGCTGTGTTGTCATGTGTTGCTGCCATGCTGTGTTGTCATGTGTTGCTGCCATGCTGTGTTGTCATGTGTTGCTACCATGCTGTGTTGTCATGTGTTGCTGCCATGCTGTGTTGTCATGTGTTGCTACCATGCTGTGTTGTCATGTGTTGCTGCCATGCTGTGTTGTCATGTGTTGTTGTGTTGTCATGTGTTGCTGCCATGCTGTGTTGTCATGTGTTGCTGCCCTGCTGTGTTGTCATGTGTTGTTGTGTTGTCATGTGTTGTTGTGTTGTCATGTGTTGCTGCCATGCTGTGTTGTCATGTGTTGCTGCCATGCTGTGTTGTCATGTGTTGCTGCCATGTGTTGCTACCATGCTGTGTTGCTGCCATGTGTTGCTACCATGCTGTGTTGTCATGTGTTGTTGTGTTGTCATGTGTTGCTACCATGCTGTGTGGTCTTAGGTCTCTCTTTATTTTTTTAAAACAACATGATTGTTGAATGACTACCTCATCTCTGTTCCCCACACATACAATTATCTGTAAGGTCCCTCAGTCGAGCAGTGAATTTCAAACACAGATTCAACCACAAAGACCAGGGAGGTTTTCCAAGGCCTCGCAAAGAAGGAGACCTATTGGTAACATTTTTAAAAAAGCAGACATTGAATATTCCTTTGAGCAGGGTGAAGTTATTCATTACATTTTTGATGGTGTATCAATAGACCCAGTCACTACAAAGATACAGGCGTCCTTCTTAACTCAGTTGCCGTAGAGGAAGGAAACCGCTCAGGGATTTCAACATGAGTGGCTATCCAGCAGTGATGAACAACCAACTTGACTGAGCTTGAAGAATTTTAAAAATAATAATGTGCAATCCAGGTGTGGAAAGCTCTTCGAGACCCAGAAAGGCTCACAGCTGTAATCGCTGCCAAAGGTGATGCTAACATGTATTGATGCTAACATGTATTGACTCAGGTGTGAGAATAATTATGTAAATTCTATATTTCTCTATTTCTTTCTCAATAAATGTGTAAAAAATACATTTGAGTTAAGGTTTAACGTAACATGATGAGGTATTGTGTGTTTTTTTAAATCCATTTTGAATTCAGGCTGTAACACAACAGAATGTGGAATAAGTCAAGGGGTATGACTAGTCAAGGGGTATGACTAGTCAAGGGGTATGACTAGTCAAGGGGTATGACTAGTCAAGGGGTAGTCAAGGGGTATGACTAGTCAAGGGGTCTGACTAGTCAAGGGGTATGACTAGTCAAGGGGTCTGACTAGTCAACTAGTCAAGGGGTCTGACTAGTCAAGGGGTCTGACTAGTCAAGGGGTATGACTAGTCAAGGGGTATGACTAGTCAAGGGGTCTGACTAGTCAAGGGGTATGACTAGTCAAGGGGTCTGACTAGTCAAGGGGTATGACTAGTCAAGGGGTCTGACTAGTCAACTAGTCAAGGGGTCTGACTAGTCAAGGGGTCTGACTAGTCAAGGGGTATGACTAGTCAAGGGGTATGACTAGTCAAGGGGTCTGACTAGTCAAGGGGTATGACTAGTCAAGGGGTCTGACTAGTCAAGGGGTATGACTAGTCAAGGGGTCTGACTAGTCAAGGGGTCTGACTAGTCAAGGGGTATGACTATTCCTGAAGGCTCTGTATCTCTCAGAAGAAGAAAAATAGTCCCAAACAACACCCGGTGTCCCAAATGGCACCCTATTTACTATGGGCCCTGGTCTATAGTAGTGTTCTATATAGGGAACAGGGCCCTGGTCTATAGTAGTGTTCTATATAGGGAATAGGGCCCTGGTCTATAGTAGTGTTCTATATAGGGAATAGGGCTCTGGTCTATAGTAGTGTTCTATATAGGGAATATGGCTCTGGTCTATAGTAGTGTTCTATATAGGGAATAGGGCTCTGGTCTATAGTAGTGTTATATATAGGGAATAGGGCTCTGGTCTATAGTAGTGTTCTATATAGAGAATAGGGCTCTGGTCTATAGTAGTGTTCTATATAGGGAACAGGGCTCTGGTCTAAAGTAGTGCACTATATAGGGAATAGGGCTCTGGTCTGTAGTAGTATTCTATATAGGGAATAGGGCTCTGGTCTATAGTAGTGCTCTATATAGGGAATAGGGCTCTAGTCTATAGTAGTGTTCTATATAGGGAATAGGGCTCTGGTCAACAGTAGTGTTCTATATAGGGAATAGGGCTCTGGTCAACAGTAGTGTTCTATATAGGGAATAGGGTTCTGGTCTATAGTAGTGTTATATATAGGGAATAGGGCTCTGGTCTATAGTAGGGTTCTATATAGGGAATAGGGCTCTGGTCAACAGTAGTGTACTATATAGGGAATAGGGCTCTGGTCTATAGTAGTGTACTATATAGGGAATAGTGCTCTGGTCAACAGTAGTGTTCTATGTAGGGAATAGGTCTCTGGTCTATAGTAGTGTTCTATGTAGGGTATAGGGCTCTGGTCTATAGTAGTGTTCTATATAGGGAATAGAGCTCTGGTCTATAGTAGTGTTCTATGTAGGGAATAGGGCTCTGGTCTATAGTAGTGTTCTATGTAGGGTATAGGGCTCTGGTCTATAGTAGTGTTCTATGTAGGGAATAGGTCTCTGGTCTATAGTAGTGTTCTATGTAGGGTATAGGGCTCTGGTCTATAGTAGTGTTCTATATAGGGAATAGAGCTCTGGTCTATAGTAGTGTTCTATGTAGGGAATAGGGCTCTGGTCTATAGTAGTGTTCTATAACTGGACCGTAACTGGAGTCGCTAGGGACTGTAACTGGCGTCACTAGGGACAGTAACTGGCGTCGCTAGGGACCTTAACTGGCGTTGCTAGGGACCGTAACTGGCGTTGTTAGGGCAGACATCTGTCTCTGTTCTATCAGACCCCATCTGCATGACACACACGTACACACACACACACAGATATGTACACACACACACATACACACACTATTACAGCCAGGGTCATTGGCTTGTTGTTTTCCATCTGTATTCAGAGATAATCCTTATCCACTCTTCTGCAGCTGGGAGAGATTCAGGGATGGAGCATTCTTCTGCGTATGTGAGTGAGTGAGTGAGTGAGTGAGTGAGTGAGTGAGTGAGTGAGTGAGTGAGTGAGTGAGTGAGTGAGTGAGTGAGTGAGTGAGTGAGTGAGTGAGTGAGTGAGTGAGTGAGTGAGTGAGTGAGTGAGTAAGTGGGTGGGTGGGTGGGTGGGTGGGTGAGTGACTGACTGACTGACTGACTGACTGACTGACTGACTGACTGACTGACTTGACTGACTGACTGACTGACTGACTGACTGACTGACTGACTGACTGACTGACTGACTGACTGACTGACTGACTGACTGACTGACTGAAAGGTTAAATGAATGTCTCATTCTTAGGACCCATCTGAGAAACTATTGATTACCACTCACTCTTTTTCACACAAACACACAGAGAGAAGAGCGAGAGAAAGAGGGAGAGAAAGAGGAGGGGATGAAGAGAGATAGAGGAAGAGGGAGAGAAGGAGGGGGGGAGAGAAAGAGGGAGTGAAATAGGGAGAGAGAGAGATGGAGAAGGAGGAAGGGAAGGAGGAAGAGAGAGAGAAAGAGGGAGAGAAAGAGGGAGAGAGAGATGGAGAAGGAGAGGGAAGGAGGAAGAGGGAGAGAAAGGGGTAGAGGGAGATGGAGAAGGAGAGAGGGAAGGAAGGAAGCAGGAAGAGAGAGAGAAAGAGGGAGAGAAATGGAGAAGGAGAGGGAAGGAGGAAGAGGGAGAGAAAGAGGAAGAGAGATGTAAAGAGAGAAAGAGACACAGTGTCACGTTGGTATAAAGGGTCGGGAGACAGGCGCAGGAATGCGTAATAGGGGTTTTTATTTCCCAATGACAGCGTGCCGTGTAAAGGCACGGGGGAGGAAGACCAAACAAACACGTAACAAAACACAGGGTTGAACCCCAAACTAAAGAGGGAGGAGAACCTCGAATAAATTCACAATTGCACACATGAATATCACACGGGACGAGACCCGTAATCATCTGCACAAAAGCCAAAACAACAACGCACGTTCTCACATGACCAACGACATTGGAACAATAACCGACAGGACAATGGTGAACCAGAGGACACGTTTAAACAAATACTAATCAAATGGGAATAGGGACCAGGTGTGAGGAGTAATGACAGTTTCAGAGGGATCCGTGACAATACTGTTTGTTAAAGAGTGTGTGTGTGTCTGTGTGTGTGTGTTTGTTTGTGATCTGGGTGTGTGTGTGTGTGTGTGTGTGTGTGTTTGTGATCTGGGTGTGTGTGTGTGTTTGTGATCTGGGTGTGTGTGTCTGTGTGTGTCTGTGTGTGTGTGTGTGTGTGTGTGTGTGTGTGTGTGTGTGTGTGTGTGTGTGTGTGTGTGTGTGTGTGTGTGTGTGTGTGTGTGTGTGTGTGTGTGTGTGTGTGTATGTTGCAACCTAAGACATACCTAGACAGAGTACTACCTCTTTTCCTCTCCTCCATAAGGTATCATGGTACTATCATAGTATTCACTACCTCTCCTCTATAAGGTATCATGGTACTATCATAGTATTCACTACCTCTCCTCTATAAGGTATCATGGTATTCACTACCTCTCCTCTATAAGGTATCATGGTACTATCATAGTATTCACTACCTCTCCTCTATAAGGTATCATAGTATTCACTACCTCTCCTCTATAAGGTATCATGGTACTATCATAGTATTCACTACCTCTCCTCTATAAGGTATCATGGTATTCACTACCTCTCCTCTATAAGGTATCATGGTACTATCATAGTATTCACTACCTCTCCTCTATAAGGTATCATGGTATTCACTACCTCTCCTCTATAAGGTATCATGGTATTCACTACCTCTCCTCTATAAGGTATCATGGTATTCACTACCTCTCCTCTATAAGGTATCATGGTACTATCATAGTATTCACTACCTCTCCTCTATAAGGTATCATAGTATTCACTACCTCTCCTCTATAAGGTATCATGGTACTATCATAGTATTCACTACCTCTCCTCTATAAGGTATCATGGTATTCACTACCTCTCCTCTATAAGGTATCATGGTACTATCATAGTATTCACTACCTCTCCTCTATAAGGTATCATGGTATTCACTACCTCTCCTCTATAAGGTATCATAGTATTCACTACCTCTCCTCTATAAGGTATCATGGTATTCACTACCTCTCCTCTATAAGGTATCATAGTATTCACTACCTCTCCTCTATAAGGTATCATAGTATTCACTACCTCTCCTCTATAAGGTATCATGGTACTATCATAGTATTCACTACCTCTCCTCTATAAGGTATCATGGTACTATCATAGTATTCTCTACCTCTCCTCTATAAGGTATCATTCTCTCTCACCTCCCTTTCTATCTCCCCCTCACCTCTGCTCCCCCCTCTCTCCCTCTCTCATTCTCTCTCACCTCCTCCCTTCTCTCTTCTCTCTCACCTCTTTCTATTTCTCTCTCCCGCTCTCATTTTCTCTCAACTCCCTCTCTTCTCTCTCATTTCTTTCTCTCTCCCTCTCCATTTTCTCTCATACCTCCCTCTCTTCTCTCTCACCTCTTTCTCATTCTCTCTCCCTCTCTCATTCTCTCTCACCTCCTTTCTATCTCCCCTCACCTCTGCTCCCCCTCTCTCCCTCTCTCACCCCCATTCTCTTCTCTCTCACCTCTTTCTCTCTCCCTCTCTCATTTTCTCTCACCTCCCTCTCTTCTCTCTCACCTCTTTCTCTTTCTCTCTCCCTCTCTCATTTTCTCTCACCTCCCTCTCTTCTCTCTCACCTCTTTCTCATTCTCTCTCCCTCTCTCATTCTCTCTCACCTCCCTTTCTATCTCCCCCTCACCTCTGCTCCCCCCTCTCTCCCTCTCTCACCTCCCTCTCTTCTCTCTCGCCTCTTTCTCTTTCTCTCTCACTCTCTCTCACCTCTCTCTCTTCTCTCTCCCTATATCCCCCTCACCTCCGCTCCCCCCACTCTCACCTCTCTTTCTTCTCTCTCTCTCCCCCCTCACCTTCATTCTCCCCCCACTCTCTCTCTCTCCTCTCTCTTCCAGTTGACATCACTAAAAGATGATTCATTCTACTGTAAAATTGGGATCAAGCAGCAAATAAATGTCTACCGTGAGAGATACCGTCTACCGCGAGATATACCGTCTACTGTGAGAGATACTGTCTACCGTGAGAGATACTGTCTACCGTGAGAGATACTGTCTACCGTGAGAGATACCGTCTACCGCGAGATATACCGTCTACTGTGAGAGATACTGTCTACCGTGAGAGATACCGTCTACCGTGAGAGATACTGTCTACTGTGAGAGATACTGTCTACCGTGAGAGATACTGTCTACCGTGAGATATACCGTCTACTGTGAGAGATACTGTCTACCGTGAGAGATACCGTCTACTGTGAGAGATACTGTCTACCGTGAGAGATACCGTCTACTGTGAGAGATACCGTCTACTGTGAGAGATACTGTCTACCGTGAGAGATACCGTCTACTGTGAGAGATACTGTCTACTGTGAGAGATACTGTCTACCGTGAGAGATACTGTCTACTGTGAGAAATACTGTCTACCATGAGAGATACTGTCTCCCTCTCTCTCTCTCTCTCTCTCTTTCTCTCTCTCTCTCTCTCTCTCTCTCTCTCTCTCTTTCTCTCTCTCTCTCTCTCTCTTTCTCTCTCTCTCTCTCTCTCTCTCTCTCTCTTTCTCTCTCTCTCTCTCTCTCTCTCTCTCTCTTTTCTCTCTTTTTCTCTCTCTCATTTAAATGAAATTCAAAGGGCTTTTTTGGCATGAGAAACATATGTTTACATTACCAAAGCAAGTGAAATAGATAATAAACAAAAGTGAAATAAACAATCAGAAATGAACAGTAAACATTACACTCACAAGTTTCAAAGGAATAGACACATTTCAAATGTAATATTATGGCTATATACATTGTTGTAATGATGTACAAAGTGTTAAAGTACAAAAGGGAAAATAAAAAAAGATAAATATGGGTTGTATGTACATACATACATACATACATACATACATACATACATACATACATACATACATACATACATACATACATACATACATACATACATACATACATACATACATACATACATACATACATACATAAAGTTGAAGTTGGAAGTTTACATACAAGAGTGGCAAGACCCCGGGCCCAGATGGATACCCTGGTGAATTCTAAAAAACATTCAGCGACATGCTCTCTCCCTTCCTGCACAAAATGTTGGTTCAGGCCAATGAGGATAGAGTTCTCCCAGCTACTTCGGATGAGGCGTTCATTACAGTTATACCTAAGAAGTGTAAAGAGCCAGAAGAGGTAGGGTCATACAGACCAATATCTCTCTTAATATCTCTCCTTAAGACAGACCAAAAGATTCTAGCAAAAACTCTGGCTAACAGGCTTAGCACTTTAGTGGGCAAATTGGTCCATTCGGACCAGACCGGCTTTATCCCCGAACAGAAGCTCATTCTTCAATCTCAGGCGCCTCTTCAACATTATGTATTCTCAGAGGTTACCCAACGTAGACCTTGCCGTTATATCTCTTGACCCCGAAATGACCTTTGACAAAGTTGAGTGGTCCTATCTGTTCAAGGCCCTACAGAAATGTAACATTGGAGATGGGTTGATAAATTGGATCCAGCTTTTATATAGGAACCCCTGTGGGAGAATACTCACTAACCAATCATTGTCGCCCCCATTTAACCTTTACAGAGGGACAAGGCAGGGTTGTGCTCTGTCGCCTATGCTCTTTGCTCTAATTATTGAACCTCTCGCTCAGGCGATCAGATCTCATGCAGCAATACACTGCTATAATACTAAAGACACTCTAAATAAGATTTCTCTATACGCAGATGACATTCTGCTCTATGTAATAGAACCCCAATCTAGTATTCCAGCTATTTTTGATTTGATTAATTTGTTTGGTACCTTCTCGGGATACAGAATAAATTGGAACAATAGCGAATGAATGCCAATATGATTGCAAAACACCTCTTGGTTAGAACATATACCATTTAAGTTATCTTCAGAAAAATTGTAGTTACCAAGCAATACTTCTCACTATCTAAAGACAATTTCCCCTCTCTGAGGCAAAAACTCAAGGCAATCATACAATTTTGGAGAACTCTCCCAATTTCTCTGCTCGGGAAGAATTAATGCCATTAAAATGGTCTTCCTCTCACAACTGCTCTACCTATACCAGAACATCCCAGTATTCATACCTAAGTCCTTTCATAAACAACTGGACTCAATTATCAATCCTTTCATAAACAACTGGACTCATTTATCAATCCTTTCATCTGGGATTATAAAACACACAGGATAGGTTAAAACTCTCTGTAAATCCAAGATGGAAGGACTGCTGACCTCCGTGATGTTACGCTTTGGCTGGATGACGTATATCTATCGTCCAGTTGGATTAGTGGACCGTGAGGATTGGCTGGATGACGTATATCTATCATCCAGTTGGATTAGTGGACCGTGAGGATTGGCTGGATGACGTATATCTATCATCCAGTTGGATTAGTATGGACCGTGAGGATTGGCTGGATGACGTATATCTATCATCCAGTTGGATTAGTGGACCGTGAGGATTGGCTGGATGACGTATATCTATCATCCAGTTGGGTTAGTGGACCGTGAGGATTGGCTGGATGACGTATATCTATCATCCAGTTGGATTAGTATGGACCGTGAGGATTGGCTGGATGACGTATATCTATCATCCAGTTGGATTAGTATGGACCATGAGGATTGGCTGAATGACGTTTATCTATCATCCAGTTGGATTAGTGGACCGTGAGGATTGGCTGGATGACGTATATCTATCATCCAGTTGGATTAGTATGGACCGTGAGGATTGGCTGGATGACGTATATCTATCATCCAGTTGGATTAGTATGGACCGTGAGGATTGGCTGGATGACGTATATCTATCATCCAGTTGGATTAGTGGACCGTGAGGATTGGCTGGATGACGTATATCTATCATCCAGTTGGATTAGTGGACCGTCAGGATTGGCTGGATGACGTATATCTATCATCCAGTTGGATTAGTATGGACCGTGAGGATTGGCTGGATGACGTATATCTATCATCCAGTTGGATTAGTGGACCGTGAGGATTGTCACCCCTTCTCTATTGGCGCTGTGATTGTGTCGCCTGTCAATTTGGAGATGCCACGTTATAATAACACAGTCCATATCTGTTATAGCAACAATCCTATTGTACACAGTCCATATCTGTTATAGCAACAATCCTATTGTACACAGTCCATATCTATTATAGCAACAATCCTACTATACACAGTCCATATCTGTTATAGCAACAATCCTATTGTACACAGGCCATACCTGTTATAGCAACAATCCTATAATAACACAGTCCATATATAGTATAGTAACAATCCTACTATACCCAGTCCATATCTGTTATAGCAACAATCCTGTTATACACAGTCCATATCTGTTATAGCAACAATCCTACTATACACAGTCCATATCTGTTATAGCAACAATCCTACTATACCCAGTCCATATCTGTTATAGCAACAATCCTGTTATACACAGTCCATATCTGGAAAGAAATTAAAGTCTACTTTGACATTAGACCAATATCATTCATGCTCCCTGTTGCCAGGAATTCCTCCTTTCCCCCCCTCTAACCTTGATAACAACTTTGAGTGATGGGGAGAGTTGGGGATAAGTACCATAGGGGATTTATATATAGAAGGGACCTTTGCTTCCTTTGAGTTGCTGAGGGAATTTTATAATCTTCCCAGAAATAACTTTTTCAGATACCTACAGATTGGAGACTATGTTAGAAAAATACCTTCCGACATTTGGGGACACTAAACCTTCCGACATTTGGGAAATGCTAAACCTTCCGACATTTGGGAATTGCTAAACCTTGCGACATTTGGGAACGCTAAACCTTCCGACATTTGGGAAATGCTAAACCTTCCGACATTTGGGGACGCTAAACCTTCCGACATTTGGGAAATGCTAAACCTTCCGACATTTGGGAATTGCTAAACCTTGCGACATTTGGGAACGCTAAACCTTCCGACATTTGGGAATTGCTAAACCTTCCGACATTTGGGAAATGCTAAACCTTCCGTGTTTCACGGATGCATAAAAAGATGCCCCGTCTCAGACAAACTGATATCTCGTCTATATGATGCTTTTCAATCTGTTAGCACACCTTCTACAGATGAGCATTTAAGGCTAAATGAGAGGAAGAACTAGGGACTGACATCTCGGTGGCCGACTGGGAAGAGAGCTTGGAGTATATCCACACCTGCTCCATTAACTCCAGACATCGGCTCATACAAGTCAAGGTATTACACAGATGACACTACTCCAAAATGAAGCTGTAAAGGATATTTCCTGATTCCTCCCCTGTGTGTGATAAATGTCATGATGTGCAGGGTACACTACTCCAAAATGAAGCTGTAAAGGATATTTCCTGATTCCTCCCCTGTGTGTGATAAATTACATTTACATTTAAGTCATTTAGCAGACGCTCTTATCCAGAGCGACTTACAAATTGGTGCATTCACCTTATGACATCCAGTGGAACAGTAGTGCATCTAAATATTTTAAGGGGGGGTGAGAGGGATTACTTTATCCTATCCTAGGTATTCCTTAAAGAGGTGGGGTTTCAGGTGTCTCCGGAAGGTGGTGATTGACTCCGCTGTCCTGGCGTCGTGAGGGAGTTTGTTCCACCATTGGGGGGCCAGAGCAGCGAACAGTTTTGACTGGGCTGAGCGGGAACTGTACTTCCTCAGTGGTAGGGAGGCGAGCAGGCCAGAGGTGGATGAACGCAGTGCCCTTGTTTGGGTGTAGGGCCTGATCAGAGCCTGGAGGTACTGAGGTGCCGTTCCCCTCACAGCTCCATAGGCAAGCACCATGGTCTTGTAGCGGATGCGAGCTTCAACTGGAAGCCAGTGGAGAGAGTGGAGGAGCGGGGTGACGTGAGAGAACTTGGGAAGGTTGAACACCAGACGGGCTGCGGCGTTCTGGATGAGTTGTAGGGGTTTAATGGCACAGGCAGGGAGCCCAGCCAACAGCGAGTTGCAGTAATCCAGACGGGAGATGACAAGTGCCTGGATTAGGACCTGCGCCGCTTCCTGTGTGAGGCAGGGTCGTACTCTGCGGATGTTGTAGAGCATGAACCTACAGGAACGGGCCACCGCCTTGATGTTAGTTGAGAACGACAGGGTGTTGTCCAGGATCACGCCAAGGTTCTTAGCGCTCTGGGAGGAGGACACAATGGAGTTGTCAACCGTGATGGCGAGATCATGGAACGGGCAGTCCTTCCCCGGGAGGAAGAGCAGCTCCGTCTTGCCGAGGTTCAGCTTGAGGTGGTGATCCGTCATCCACACTGATATGTCTGCCAGACATGCAGAGATGCGATTCGCCACCTGGTCATCAGAAGGGGGAAAGGAGAAGATTAATTGTGTGTCGTCTGCATAGCAATGATAGGAGAGACCATGTGAGGTTATGACAGAGCCAAGTGACTTGGTGTATAGCGAGAATAGGAGAGGGCCTAGAACAGAGCCCTGGGGACACCAGTGGTGAGAGCACGTGGTGTGGAGACGGATTCTCGCCACGCCACCTGGTAGGAGCGACCTGTCAGGTAGGACGCAATCCAAGCGTGGGCCGCGCCGGAGATGCCCAACTCGGAGAGGGTGGAGAGGAGGATCTGATGGTTCACAGTATCGAAGGCAGCCGATAGGTCTAGAAGGATGAGAGCAGAGGAGAGAGAGTTAGCTTTAGCAGTGCGGAGCGCCTCCGTGATACAGAGAAGAGCAGTCTCAGTTGAATGACTAGTCTTGAAACCTGACTGATATGGATCAAGAAGGTCATTCTGAGAGAGATAGCGGGAGAGCTGGCCAAGGACGGCACGTTCAAGAGTTTTGGAGAGAAAAGAAAGAAGGGATACTGGTCTGTAGTTGTTGACATCGGAGGGATCGAGTGTAGGTTTTTTCAGAAGGGTGCAACTCTCGCTCTCTTGAAGACGGAAGGGACGTAGCCAGCGGTCAGGGATGAGTTGATGAGCGAGGTGAGGTAAGGGAGAAGGTCTCCGGAAATGGTCTGGAGAAGAGAGGAGGGGATAGGGTCAAGCGGGCAGGTTGTTGGGCGGCCGGCCGTCACAAGACGTGAGATTTCATCTGAGAGAGAGGGGAGAAAGAGGTCAGAGCACAGGGTAGGGCAGTGTGAGCAGAACCAGCGGTGTCGTTTGACTTAGCAAACGAGGATCGGATGTCGTCGACCTTCTTTTCAAAATGGTTGACGAAGTCATCTGCAGAGAGGGAGGAGGGGGGAGGGGGAGGAGGATTCAGGAGGGAGGAGAAGGTGGCAAAGAGCTTCCTAGGGTTAGAGGCAGATGCTTGGAATTTAGAGTGGTAGAAAGTGGCTTTAGCAGCAGAGAGAGAAGAGGAAAATGTAGAGAGGAGGGAGTGAAAGGATGCCAGGTCCGCAGGGAGGCGAGTTTTCCTCCATTTCCGCTCGGCTGCCCGGA
>NW_027040428.1:50000-55000 GCF_034236695.1 Oncorhynchus nerka
AAATCTACCAACTGTCAGGGCAACATTTACCCATCGATTTCTCAAGAATTCTCAAGATCACTCAATGTGTTTGTGTGTCATTGATGGACAGCAATATTGAAACCTTGTTTCTGATTCTGAAGCAAATTTAAGTTAGGATGTTGTACATCAGTAGAGGGGAAAACATGTATTCCCTTTTAAGATTTTGTTTTTTTCCCCAATTTTGAAGTTTGTCTGACCTACTCTCTCTCCTTTCTCTCCAGTTTCTGGCCAACCTATGAACCACCAATGAGGAGGCAGGAGAGTAGACAGAGATCCAATCAGGGTTCCAGAAGACCAAACATCAAATGGTGAAATAGCCAATCAGATGGGAGGAAAAGGACAGAGCCACACCCAGCCGTCTCCCTGACGACAGTCCCCAGGACCACAGACAAATGTAGCTCCAGAGGTTGTCCTCGTCATCCCTGACTCTCACACACTGTGGAAAACATGAACAGAAATGTAAATGGAGGCTCAGATTGATCTCTCAATGTAAATGGAGGCTCAGATTGATCTGTCAATCTAAATGGAGGCTCAGATTGATCTGTCAATCTAAATGGAGGCTCAGATTGATCTCTCAATGTAAATGGAGGCTCAGATTGATCTCTCAATCTAAATGGAGGCTCAGATTGATCTCTCAATCTAAATGGAGGCTCAGATTGATCTCTCAACCTGAGCAAAGTGCATAAATAAAAGGTGTGGAGACTCTGTCCAATGAGCTACGTCACGGTACTTCCCTCTAACTCTTCTCCGTTCCTCTGGACCAATCAAAGGAGGACCGTCCTTCCTCCGGACCAATCAAAGGAGGACCCATCCTTCCTCCAGACCAATCAAAGGAGGACCCATCCTTCCTCCAGACCAATCAGAGGACCATCTCCCCAAAAAAACGAATGGGTCCGCAAGTGAAAAAGATGTTGTGTCCTTCCTACGGACTAACCTGAGAGAAAGACGAGTTCCTTTTAAAACCTTCCTTTTTTATGTGTGGGACTAACCTGAGACAAAAACTAGGAAGGGCCAACAATACTCTCTCCTTCCAACCCAACCCTGCCTTCTACTGCCGGGTGGACCAACGACACAGTGGAGAGCTGACATCGGTAAAGGCTGTATAGCTCTGGAGATCACGGGGCACAAGGCGCTCGTTGGATAGGTTCAACTAGAAGAGAAGAAGACTTTATTAATCCATGCCAGATGGAAATTGGACTGTAGTAACAATCATCATTCTTTACACTTCTCTTCCTCGCAGTGACGCTAACCTGGATGAATAAACAAAATCAATAAACAAAAACAACTAGAATCAACAACATGGACGTCATCATCAGAACGCCAACACAACCCAGAGAGGCGGGGTTTAACAACAGAGTGGGCGGGGTTTCGGTGGCGTTGTCGGCGACCAGTTGGTTTGCCTTCCTCTATGGCTTTGCCCTACTGTCAATCATCCAATTTCCCACAGTGACGGGCGACTGTTGGCTGATTGAGGGGGAGAAGGGCTTCGTGTGGTTGGCTATCTGCAGCCAGAACCAGCCCCCGTATGAAGCGATCCCTGCCCACATCAACAGGTAAGAACCAGCCCTGTATGAAGCGATTCCTGCCCACATCAACAGGTAAGAACCAGCCCTGTATGAAGCGATTCCTGCCCACATCAACAGGTAAGAACCAGCCCCCTTATGAAGCGATTCCTGCCCACATAAACAGGTAAGAACCAGCCCACATATGAAGCGATTCCTGCCCACATCAACAGGTAAGAACCAGCCCACATATGAAGCGATTCCTGCCCACATCAACAGGTAAGAACCAGCCCCCTTATGAAGCTTTCCCTGCCCACATCAACAGGTAAGAACCAGCCCACATATGAAGCGATTCCTGCCCACATCAACAGGTAAGAACCAGCCCTGTATGAAGCGATTCCTGCCCACATCAACAGGTAAGAACCAGCCCTGTATGAAGCGATTCCTGCCCACATCAACAGGTAAGAACCAGCCCTGTATGAAGCGATTCCTGCCCACATCAACAGGTAAGAACCAGCCCCCTTATGAAGCTTTCCCTGTCCACATCAACAGGTAAGAACCAGCCCCCTTATGAAGCTTTCCCTGTCCACATCAACAGGTAAGAACCAGCCCCCTTATGAAGCTTTCCCTGTCCACATCAACAGGTAAGAACCAGCTCCGTATGAAGCTTGGCAGAGATATGAAACCATGGCAGAGATAGGGTCCCTGCCCACATCAACAGGTAACCATGGCAGAGATAGGGTCCCTGCCCACATCAACAGGTAACCATGGCAGAGATAGGGTCCCTGCCCACATCAACAGGTAACCATGGCAGAGATAGGGTCCCTGCCCACATCAACAGGTATCCATGGCAGAGATAGGGTCCCTACCCACATCAACAGGTAACCATGGCAGAGATAGGGTCCCTGCCCACATCAACAGGTAACCATGGCAGAGATAGGGTCCCTGCCCACATCAACAGGTAACCATGGCAGAGATAGGGTCCCTGCCCACATCAACAGGTAACCATGGCAGAGATAGGGTCCCTGCCCACATCAACAGGTAACCATGGCAGAGATAGGGTCCCTGCCCACATCAACAGGTAACCATGGCAGAGATAGGGTCCCTGCCCACATCAACAGGTAACCATGGCAGAGATAGGGTCCCTGCCCACATCAACAGGTAACCATGGCAGAGATAGGGTCCCTGCCCACATCAACAGGTAACCATGGCAGAGATAGGGTCCCTGCCCACATCAACAGGTAACCATGGCAGAGATAGGGTCCCTGCTCACATCAACAGGTAACCATGGCAGAGATAGTGTCCCTGCCCACATCAACAGGTAACCATGGCAGAGATAGGGTCCCTGCCCACATCAACAGGTAACCATGGCAGAGATAGGGTCCCTGCCCACATCAACAGGTAACCATGGCAGAGATAGGGTCCCTGCCCACATCGACAGGTAACCATGGTAGAGATAGGGGGGGTTTAAATCAGAGATTTTATTTGGTTCATTAAATGTAATTTGTGTTATTAATATGTTCTATTATCCCATTAACTGTTCTTGAATGCTTTTTCTTATTTTCATTTGATTCAATTGGATTCCCCAGATTTCCTGCTTATTCCCAACTGATTCCAAAAACATTCCAACCGGGATTTTTAGATAACCTGGGAAACTTGGGAAAGTTACGGGAATTTTGCATCCCCAGGCAGAAGGCATTGTTTAGGCATTCTGTGTGTTTTATTTTCCTTTGTTCATCTATGTTTACTTCTAGTTAGGTTTTTACTTGTTGTCATGTGAATGTTTTACTGTAAATTGCCTTGGAAGAAAAGAAAGACCTGTATCAACCTGTTGACCTTCGTCAGTTTGTTTTGTAAAGTGTGTTATTGCAAGTTTAAATGCACTTTAAATAAAGTCTGCTTTCAACAGCACCATCGTGGACCTGAGGCTCAACGAGAATAAGATCAAGAGTATCCATTTCTCATCGCTCAGCCGCTTTGGGAACCTGACGTACCTCAACCTCACCAAGAACGAGATCTCGTACGTGGAGGATGGAGCTTTCTCGGCCCAGTTCAACCTACAGGTTGGTCCTGAACATCACAGTGATTCCTGGGGCTCTGGTGAACTATGTAGGGAGGAGTGTGCCATTTGGTACATTACCTTCAATCTCATTACCTCACGTTACCTTACCTTACCTCACCTTACCTCACGTTACCTTACCTCACGTTACCTTACCTCACGTTACCTTACCTTACCTCACGTTACCTTACCTCACGTTACCTCACATTACCTTACCTTACCTCATGTTACCTCACGTTACCTTACCTTACCTCACGTTACCTTACCTCACGTTACCTCACGTTACCTTACCTTACCTCACGTTACCTCACGTTACCTTACCTCACGTTACCTCACGTTACCTTACCTTACCTCACGTTACCTTACCTTACCTCACGTTACCTCACGTTACCTTACCTCACGTTACCTCACGTTACCTTACCTTACCTCACGTTACCTTACCTTACCTCACGTTACCTTACCACGCGCTACCTTACCTCGCGTTACCTTACCTCACGTTACCTTACCTCACTTTACCTTATCTCACGTTACCTTACCTCACGTTACCTTACCTCACGTTACCTAACCTCACGTTACCTTACCTCACGTTACCTTACCTCACGTTACCTCACGTTACCTTACCTTACCTCACGTTACCTCACGTTACCTCACATTACCTTACCTTACCTCACATTACCTTACCTTACCTCACGTTACCTTACCTCACGTTACCTCACGTTACCTTACCTTACCTCACGTTACCTCACATTACCTTACCTCACTTTACCTCACGTTACCTTACCTTACCTCGCGTTACCTTACCTCGCGCTACCTTACCACGCGCTACCTTACCACGCGCTACCTTACCTTACCTCACGTTACCTTATCTCACGTTACCTTACCTCACGTTACCTTACCTCACGTTACCTAACCTCACGTTACCTTACCTCACGTTACCTTATCTCACGTTACCTTACCTCACGTTACCTTACCTCACGTTACCTTACCTTACCTCACGTTACCTTACCTCACGTTACCTTACCTCACGTTACCTTACCTCACGTTACCTTACCTCACGTTACCTTACCTCACGTTACCTTACCTCACGTTACCTTACCTCACGTTACCTTACCTCACGTTACCTTATCTCACGTTACCTTACCTCACGTTACCTTACCACACGTTACCTTATCTTACGTTACCTTACCTCACGTTACCTTACCTTACCCCACGTTACCTTACCTAACCTCACGTTACCTTACCTCACGTTACCTTACATCACCTTATTTCACATTACCTTACGTCACCTTATCTCACGTTACCTTTTCTCACGTTACCTTACCTCACGTTACCTTACCTCACGTTACCTTACCTCACCTCACGTTACCTCACGTTACCTTACCTCACGTTACCTTACATCACCTTATCTCACATTACCT